>NC_037593.1:27483081-27650581 GCF_003073045.1 Pomacea canaliculata
GATGCATCACAGCAGAGGCACAGAATTAGCACCATTTTCATTTGCTCTTATTCAATATTTTAGTAAAGCTAATTTTTATCTGTGATGCAATATTTCAGCTGAGCCCAATTGAGCGTTATGCTGTGGCACTGATGGAAGCCCAGATGGAGGATGAAGTTGCTGAGGAACTCAAGATGGCTGAGGTCAGTGTGAACTTCAAGGTGCTGGCCCTGCGCACGAACATTATATAGGTTTTTTTTACCCCATCGAGTCTCACAGTAAAGTATACTTTTCCTAGAAATAGGTGCATTTGTTAAACATTGCTTTTGTGGTTGTGTGTTTACAGGAAGACATAGAAAACTCAAAGAAAGACTGGGAGCTGGCTCGTCTAAAAGCATTAAAAGAAGAGGAGGAGCGACGAGCAGAACTAGAGGATGATGAGATGCTCTACACTTATCTTCGTGATGATGCTCAGGTGAAGCGCCACCTAGACAAACCTCTGAAACGTGGGCCTGGTCGTCCCCCAATACGCATGATGGCTGCTAATTCTAGCTTACTTGGAGGAAAGCCACCCAAGACTGTGGCTAAGAAAATAAAGATAGCTGGAAAGAGGGTAGGGAGGAAACCATTATCAAATGGGGGTGATAGTGAGTGTAAAAATTCCTCGGTTAACAAGGTTAGTGTCAGAGGACGACCAGTTAAGGTCAGAGTGAAAGTGGAGAATGAGGTTGCAGAGCTACCTGACAATGGTAGTCCCATTTCACCATCTGTTGGGAGAAAGCCATCAGTTGGGCGAGGCAGAAGAGGTAATGTAGGTGGGGGGAAGGTGATGCCAGTCTCTCAACAGAATGGTGACCTGACTCCACATGATGTCAAAGTAGTGGAGACAGGAAGAAAAAGGAGGGGTGGGGGGGCTGGCCGGGGAAAAGTGGGTAGAGGTGGAGGGACTGGGAGGGGCAGAGGCAGGCCTAGGCTTGTTGAACAGTCTAGAGCCCAGTCGTCTCCTCCACGGACTGTGCTGAATGTCCCTGCCATGTCTTCCTTGCCATCACCTGCAAGTGGAGTTGGTGGCTCTCCACCACGCATCAAATCCCCAGCCACTGTCACCAATCCAATCCTTCCTGCTAAAGACAGCAATGTACCCCCACCATGGTCCAACCCAAACTTGGTCATTCGTACTCGTCGGGCCTCCCTTCATTCCCCAGTGGCAGTGTCAGGTAATCAGGTCATCCAGGGGGTTACAAGTGCCACCCAACAGCAGTCTTTTCCTGCTGTCGTGTCCCAGACACCTAGTGTTGTTCAGCTGATCTCTCCCACGGGCTCTGTGGTGGCTTTAGCAGCCACCCAACCTAGACCACCTACAGTACAGCTGGTAAGCACTGCACGTGTCCGACCCAGTATTTCGGGAAGTGCAGTTGCTTCACCACTATCCCTAACTGGGACCCGAGTGCTTACATCTGCACCAACGCAGCACTTGGTCAGTGCTGCAGGACTGTCTGGTTCTATCTTGCGTATGCCTGATGGATCCACAGCTGTGCTTGGGCAGCTGAGTACTTCTCTCATTGGAGCACAACAGGCTGCTGCTCCTACTGTGCTTGTCTCCACCGCTGGACAGGCAGGCATTGGAACCCGTGCTTTGCTGGCCACTAACTTGCATTCTGTAGCAAACAGGACCATTCTTACTCCACGAATAGCTACCCAGACTCAGGTGGTGGCTGCCCCAGGGGTGAGAACAGTTCAGCTAGGACCAAGCTTGTCAGCACCTGTAACATTACGAGGAGTAGGAGTAGCCAGCATGCCTGTTGGGGTTAATTTTGTGAAGGCAGCAGGGTCAGGAGTGCAGATTCCTATTGTGAGTGGTCAAGGGGCAGTAACTTTGCGTGGGGGTCAGATCATCCAGACAGCAAACTTGGGACAGGTCCGATCGCCCCAGAGCTTTGTCCTCATCACACCCAGAATGCGAACACCGGTTCAGTCTTGTGTCCCAGTATCCATACCTGCCCAGACCCCTCCAGCAGCAGCACCAGCACCAGCACCAGCACCGCAGGACGTGAACAGTTCTGTGATAGGACAGAAGAAGGGCAATGGTTAGGCTCACAGTTGCAGTGCTTGGAGTGTGATAAACCACATGACCATGTCATGAGGCCCATGGAAAATATCAGATGGGCAGAAAGCTTGCAGGCCCTTTCCAGATGGCAGTTCGATGCGTTGCTCACTCTTGGCAGAATGGATGCAGTAGGGCTACGTGCACACTTGCCTGAGTAAGCAAAGAAATTGGATTGGGGTGAGATGTTAGCTTTAACCTGTGAAAGGCGATGCTTGAGTCAATACTCCTTTTGATGGAGGCTTAGTTTGCCTTTCCCCAAAGGGAAGCAATCAGTAGGAATGGACGAGTTGATAAATTAAGTGCATGGAAAGACCAGATTCTGTGCAGAAAGAGAAGACATGGATGGTTTTGAGGGGTGGATGGTTAGCGTTGGTGTTAAATGCTGTGTGGAGACAAACATGACAAGGGTTTACTCGCTGGAGCGTTTGACAGAAGTAAGTATGGTAAATCCAAATAATTGATGGGAACTGTATTTGATAGGTTTTAGTTTCTTGTCATTGAGACTTATTAGGACACAAACTCCAAAGAAAGTAGACATTGCAGTATTGTTCACCTGTGTTACATGGCTTGGGGTTGAATGCTGTTATTAAAGGTTGCCAGTGACTAAATAAAGGCATCCTGGCAAAGAGAGTTGGCTGTGGGCTTGTATATCAAGGCCATCGGCTTAAAATGATAAGTAAAGGCACGTGCTTACACATGTTGCTCCTTGAAGCTCTAGTTGCGATTTGTGTTGATAACGAAGTGGGTTGGGTGGTGCGCATTGTCACTGCACTGAATGTGTGCACACAAGAACTATTGTGTCGGGTTGAAGGTGAATGTTGGGGATGTCTGGCATTCTGGCTCATTTAGAAAGCCTGCCATTTGTCTTTCACTGTATGCCAAGAGGTGTTCAAAATTATGTTAGCTTCATTGCACATGGATTTGCCTAGCAGATATTGCTGAAAAGAAAGGGCTATGATGGTGTTAATGCATAGCAATTACCTAGAAAGTTGTATATCAGATGTTTGCCCAAGTCCTTTTAGAAGACTGCTGTGACTTAGTTTTTACCATTACTCTTTCCCTTTTCCCTCCCATGTCACAGAAAATGATTACTTGCATGGCCTGATAGTTTCATTTGGATTTGAGGGATGATTGTTGAAAAAACCTCGTTGAGTTTAACATTGAGGGCTCTTTTGCCAAGTATGTTTTGCAACAAGCTGGAAACCATCTTACTATTTTTTTTTCTTAACCCAGTTTGTCTTGAAAGGTGCACTGTAGTTGCTACTTTTTTTTCTTTTTCTTTTTTTTTTTAAAGTAGATGGGGTAATTGGGGGGTAATTTGTGATCACAATTGAAGTGGCTGCCCTCAGCAACTTGCATGTGTTAGTATGTAACAAGGTTGTGTGCTTGATCTGCCCAATTTGTGGGTGACTTGTGTTAAAATGTGAGCTTGAACAAAGAATCTCTCAGGTTTAAATGTGCATCATATACATGTGTGTGTATATATATATCATTAAGAGACAATGAAAGGATCGTACTTGCATTATGCAAAGTCACACTTGGTGTTTGCTCATTTTCTTGGGGGAGGGGTCTCGGATTCCAGAATATTTTGGTACTCCAAGAAAAATATACCTTTCTCTCCCATTCCAGAGAAAGTAACTGATTCAAATTAGGACTTGAGAGGAATGGTGGCATTGTGTTACAGATTTGAATGCTTTTATGAAACATGTTTGTTTCATTGTAAAAGCTTGTAAATGATACTTATACATAATGAAATGCTTGCATGCGAAAATGAACATTTTTGTAAGATATGTTTGCCCGTGCTAGAGTAATGTATGCAATGCTGTTTTCTACTAAAAGAGAAAAATCCAAATAATAAAATTTTATATCAAAACCAACAACAAGATGTGTTTGTATCTCATTTCTGTGGTGAATGTGCAGTCCTGGAAGAGGTTTGACTCCGGGTTCAATGCAGAGTCAAGGTTGTGGTGTCTACATCCTAGTTCTCACATCCTAGCCAAAAATGCTCTCATGTCCTTGACAGGCAGGCTAGAAAAAGGTCAAAGATTTCTCAGCAGACTGCATCTCATTTCTGGTGGTGTGCCTTGCAGTGTTCAGAACCCATGGCATGTTCCCTGCAGATCATTTAAAAAAAAGAATTTAGTCTCGAAAAGACAGAAGAAGCACATGGTTCTTACTTGTTCCCTTTTCACAAATGAATTATTCTCTAGGGAGTCCATTTTGAACAAAACTGACCTATAGAAGTATTTGCAGTTAGAGAAGAACATCATGTCCATGGCACCATTACCTTGGTTTCTGCAAGCTGCACATTGCCAGAAATGAGATACAAAGTTGCTGTTGCAGATTTGTGCAGATGAAAACTGACATTTGTTTAACTCGCATGCTTGCATGAATGTGTATGAGCGGAAAAGCCATTAAGCTTTTTTTCATCTGCAATATATTTGAATCTTGGTGAGCCCACCTCCAGGATTCCATTGTAGTAGACAGGTGGTGGTCTTTTAATGTAACCTCCAGTTTGTGATGAAAGCTGGGGAAAAAAATCTTTATCATTTTGTGGTATACTTGTCAGCTATAAATTGTGTGAAGAGGTTTGTTTTGAAAAAGGAAGTAACGTTTTAACAGTATTAAAAAAGCACAGTAGCATGAATACTCAAGAATAAAAACACAGGTAACCTAAAGAAATTGAAAGTTGAAGTTAAAAGCTATTTTGTTGATACAGATGTAGACTTCTGTTGAATCAAAAAATTTCTGCCTGAGAATGTTAAATGCACAAACCAGTCTTATAATACATCTATTGTGGATGTTGTATGAGATTGGCACGGATGTGTGAGCCTTGAAATTTATGTTTGTGTCATACAGATTTGTTGCTTATTTTATTCTTAAACACATTGCATCCAAAGGATTTGGTAAAAAGTAATTAGCAACACAACAAAAGTGATTTTGTGTGCTTGTATTTACCAGTACACGAAAGGTAAAAAAATAGCATTGTCATTGAAGGCTTTCTAATTCAAATGGTGAGCAGCATCATGAAAGAAAATGACAAGTAACATTCACATATTTCATGTTTGATAAATTTTGCTGACAAAAGAAAAGATGAAATCTTGAAGTAATGAATAAGTGTTGTTAGCCACTGTGTGAAAGCTTATATTTCTATAAACTCCCTCCTGAAACATTTTAGCCAATCTAGCCGTTCTTTCTACCCAGTGGGTAGCAGTTATCATGGCAACCACATTCATGGTATGGAGGTCTGAAGCATAGTCATGTAAATGTTGCTAGTATGATAGCTTGGGTTTTGTAAGGGAACAGTTGCTGGTGCTTACCTGTGACTAAGACTAACAATTCTTTTGCTTATGTCCTTCAGGTCTTTGTCTCCAGTCTGGATGGTTCAGAGATGCCAGTAAGTTAAATATCAGTATTATCTTACGTGTACAGGTAACTCATGTTTCTGAAAGGAAGTATAAAGTGAAAAACTGAACTAATAATTTACGCTTCTAGTTTTGCGAGTGCCACACATCCTAGAGCTCACATCTTTTTATCTTGGTTCAGAAATTTTAAATGCCACAAGTAAGTAAATGTGTGTTTGCGGTGAGGATTTGTTCAGCTGTTGATGACTAATGCAGTTTGATTTTTTTAATATCAAGTGAAGCTTAATGCCTGAATAGATCTGCAAATGGAAAAAACTCAACAAGTTGGGCTTGAATGAAATATCAGTATCTTTGAATTAGTTCTGAATTATTTCTGCTCAGAATTTGTGGCTGTCTGAAAAGTAGTTTGCCTACCATTGCATATGAAACATAGTCCAAGATGGCTGACGTGTAAAGCGGCATTACCTGCACAAGGATGTACTTTCAGTCTCTTTAGATAGGTTAACATGTCATCAGCGTGATCAGGGGACCATGCCTCTTATTTAAAATGGAATACAGTAATGAAAAACTGGATTTGATGGCACATAATAGACTAACAAAATCCATGTCTGTTTAACACACCATACTTTTGAGCAGGTGCAACCGTTACTTGGAGCCCTCCTGTGGAAATCCAAAGACACCAGTTCTCAAAACAGCTAGTCACTGCCAAGATTTATGCAGTAAATTACAAGACAAAATGATTGTGAAAGCCATGCTTAGGTTCGTAAATTATGCCATAAATTATGCACTTGATGTTTGCCACATGTTTGTGCAGATTTGGGCACCACCAACCCCACCACAAGATGACAATGACATTTACATGGATCAGACCTTGCTTTTCTTGCATGAGCCAACAGTTATGGCTGAATCCCAACTTCCTCCTGTATATGCTCGTAAAGATCATAAGAAACCCAGAGTGGAGACTATTACAAGTGAGTACCTTAGTGTCATTGTTGCATCTTCTTCTTGTCTTCTTGTTTCTATTAACCCCCAGTGGAGCATAGGGCTGCAACTACACCTCGCCATCAGATCTGGTTCTGGGCGTGCTGTTCCAGTTGGGACCATGTTATGCCAGCTGCCTCCGCCTCGCTGTAGACCAAATGGTTGCATGTATAGTTTTGAATCTGCAGAGACATTTTGACAATAAACATCTCTAAATGGATACCTTTTTGCAGAAATTGTGTGTTGAAGAATAAGATTTTTGTGACTGACTGTTTTTGGTCTATTGCAACCTTTTGCAGAAATCATGTTTAAAAAAAATATATTCAATGCATTTTGAGAGAGTATCTTTGTCTACCATGATACGTGTGTATACACAATGGCTCTTACTTGGAGAGTTAGTTCCCCTATAAATCTTCAGCCTAGGGAATCCTTGGTGGAATCGGTAAGCATGACAAAGCAAAAGCAAAGATAATGAAGAAAAGCAGTGTATGATTTTAGAAGCTTTTATTTTCTTTTCAGTATATTACACAAATGAACCTTTATTTGTAGGTCTTTGAAGTCATGGTTCATTGAATGAATCTGACAAGTTGATTTTCCCACTGACCCACTTTTGATGGATTCTAGCAAGTCTTTTACTGTATTTTACATTTTATTGCATAGGAACTCCATGCAGAATTTCTTTTGGATTGTAAACATGTATGTGAATATAGCTACTTACATTTGGATGGAACAATTTGGAGAGAGTGGTATTCAGAGCTGGTTTGTGGTATATTGAGTGTAGATCTGAGATATACAGAGTTGATTTTGATATTCAGAGAGTGTATTTATGGTATAGTTTTTTTCTTTCTTTTATCTGTGCAAAACAGCTCGTAAGCAGAAACAGAGGAAGGAAGAAGCACCTCGAGTTCCACGCTCCCTCTTTGACCGTCCCACAGCAGCATTGTTGAAGATGCGCAGAGAGCTTAAGATGCAGAAACTGAAAGCAGGTCTCATGAAACAGCCTTTCCGTCCTGCTGCCCAGATGCCACCCTGCAAACCAGTAACAGAGCAGTCTGAGGGACATCCGGAGTGGCTGATACATGAAGACTGGGCACTTTTGCAGGTTGGTAGGTTGCATGAGCTTATAAACGAAGAGAGTGCAAAGTTGTCAGTGTGTGTGCCTGACAAAGGCAGATTTAGTTTACAGAATCATTCAGCAGTCTCGAAAGTACGTGTTTAGGTTAATAAATGGCAGCCAGAGGAGAGAAACACAAGTTGAGACTTTCTCATAAACTGTGCAGAGATTCTTCACTAATCTGTCACCATCTAAGGGGTATTAAGATATTTTTAAAAATATAGATATTTACACTCATTTCTATCTTTATATACAATATCGCCCACCCATACCTATACACGCATACACATATCACTGGTCAGTTTTAATGACTAATACATTAAAAACTAATTTTATGCATCACTTATTCTAGCCCTCAAATGTATATTAGCATGTGTAATCAAATAAATCAAAGCACATAAGCATATAAACTTTTGTCATATAGTGTGTCTGTCCTTATCATTCTTACCTAAGTCACATGCATGCACATACTCGCTCATATCCTCATATATATATAATCTTTCTCGCTCACATTAATTCTTCTATGTCACTGCCCTCAGTAATAACTTTACGAATCAAGCTAATCTAGTGAGAGTCTTTTTATTTCTTGAAGTAAATAACGAATGGAACTTATTAGCATTAGAATTGTAAGTATAGTAAGGTGGTAAATTATTTTTACGTTGGTCAGCAAAGTTTTTACAATTAAGTAGATATTATGTACAACACTTGATAGTTTATTGCAGTTATTTGCATTAATCAATTTAAACCAGAAACTGAGCATTCTACTTTTAATAAGAAGACTAACAGGGAAGCACTTTACAAGATAGGTAGACTTTCTTACTTTGAGAATTATTTTGTAGAATCTTAACTGTAGTTTAGCACAAATATCACTAATTCCTGGTGCCCATATTTCACAACCGTAAGCACTGGAAGAACAATTTTGTCAAACATATCAAGTTGTATATCTAGTGGTAGTTGTGGCTGTTTACATTTTTAATGTAGAGCAAACGTGACTCTTGAAGTTCTGTCATATAAATCTTTTTGTGATTAAAGAAATTTTTTATTATAATTTAGTTTCAGGCCAATAATCTACTGTTTCAAATTTCTTACCATTATATATAAATGTTGGTTTCTTATTTTACCTTTAGAAATTATAACTCTTTTAGATTTTTGTTTGGGTTAATTGTCACGTTCCACTTGGCAGTATTTTTTCATGCTGTCTAAACCTTGCTGTAGGTTTTCTGATGTTTCAGAACAAATAACAGTATCATCTGCATACAGCAATAAGAATAATTAGAAGAGCACATCAGTTTCTTGAGGAGTAAGATTGGTGCCAGTTTGTTTTCAGAGACCACTTACAGATGTGTTTTCAAGTCATTAAAATTAATTGAAAAAATAAAGGAGATAGGTTTTTCCCTTGCCTGACACATGACTGGAGGTCATGGGCAGTGATTGGGATGTTCTTCTAGCATACTTATGATGCTCGGGTCAGTAGAATAAAAGGTATGGCATGTTTGTCATGCTTATGTAATACAGTAAATAGTAGTATTGCTATAGCATGCTCATCATCCTTTATCCAATAGAGTAATTATTAGTAATGTTTGTAACACAGCTTATCACCTGAGGCTGAGATGACAAACTAACAACTCTGGCTATTGTGGTGTCTCCTATGCAGACTATAAGGTGGGGTCTAGCGATTAAATCCGTAGTGTTTCGTGCTGCTGAGATGACATGCTAGTCTCTAACAGATGTTATGCTGCAGTCCTTTTACAATTTCTGTTTAACTTGCTTGCTAACAGAAATTGTCTCTTTCGTCACAGGCTGTACAGACTTTACTCAACTTGCCACTCAACCTCACAGTTGTTTCACCTGCTCACATCCCCAACTGGGACCTGGTGGCTGATGTAGTCAACTCTTGCAGCCGTGTCTACCGTTCTGTCAAACAGTGCAAGGCACGCTATGAGAATGTCATCATTCCTCGCGAAGAGGGTCGAATCTTGTATGACGTCAGTCCTCGTAAACAGAAGAAGACCAAAGGAATCTACAAGGTTCACTTTAAGGAGTGTTTTTTCCCCCATTTTTAGTGGTGGTTTGGTGAGCTGATAGCTATATTTGGTCAGATTTCTTGAAGACTGAACTTCTGCATTACACTGTAAATATTTAATTCAAGAGGGGCACAGTCCTTAGGTTTTTAAAATTTGACCTTTCAATTATAACATATTATTTATATGTCATATTTTGTATTGATTAATATTGATTTCTCCAACCAACATCAAATTGTATTACAATTTTGTTGCCATTGTGAATCATTTAAATCATTTACAATGCTATGTGCAGACTAAGAACAATCGGCCAATGAAGACATCGCAGCTGTATTCACAGGATGGCAACAGCTCCATCTCGTTACTCTATTCCTTACGATTTGACTCTGTCAAGAGCATGGCCAGCAGGCGGCCTGCCACCATGCGGCAGACGCTGAACAACCCAACTCTCAAGAATCCTAAACATGCTGCAGTCTTACAAGATCATAACATAAACTACGATCAGCCGCTCAATGCTATGCAGGTTGCAGCCATTCGAGCTGAGCGCATTGCACGGGAAAAAAAACAGGCAGCAGTAAGTGGATTTTTTGTCAAATGTCACAACTTTTTTTATGTATAATTTAAGAAACATACAGTACGTTAAAAATAATAAATGATGAGCCTTTGCAGTTTCCAGTATATTTTTTAAGATTTATTGCATAAATTTTACATCTTACATACTTTTTTAAATAGACGATTTGATGAAAGAAGCTATAATTGAAAAGTTACAACTTTTAAGAGCTCAGTACATTTCATAAATTTTTTTCCAATATGCTTACATTTTGTGTATCACATATACAAACTTCAAGACTTAATTCTCTTTCCTTGGAAATCTCTTAGGATGTCAAGCGTTAGCCGGTAATTTTTCACAGAAGGATTTTAATGCACAAATTCACACAAAAAACAAAAACCATACCTGATTTATGAATTGCATAATCATAAATAGTGCATGAAGGTTGTAGAATTCATTTTCTGTTTGAAAAAGAATAGAATGTTCTGTGTCATTTGACCTAATTTACTTCATCCTGTTACAGGCAGCTGCAGCAGAGCAAGCTGCAGCACAGCGAACTCAGCAACAACAGCAGCAGCAGCAACAACAGCAGCAGCAACAGCAGCAAGGTTTAACAGGTGTTGCAGCAACAGCCCCAACTGTTGCACAAGCTGTTACTGGCCAGCAACTTCATTCACTGGTATCTGCACCATCTATTATTGTGAGTGCCTTTGAACGCTGTGGTCTTCAGAAGATCTGAACTGAAAATCTGTGGTAGAAAGTTTGATACAATAAAGAAAGAAAAAAAAAATAGATGAAAGAAGTCTCCTAACCTTTCAGTCTGAAGTGAGGTGTTTTAGACTGTGCTGGATAAGGGTCAGTTTTTATGAGTGTGGTGGCTGTCTTCTTTCCCTTCGCCTTTCTTCCTCAATCCCTTTTATGTGTTATCTAGGTTAGTCCAATAGCTGGCTCAACTGGGAATTGTGTAGTCCCAAATAGATACAAACTGGCTGTGTAGGCTTCTGACCTCAAATACTGGCGTTTTAACTGAGTTATCTGCTTTCTTAATAGGAAAATCTTTTTAGCAAACATTTTTAGCATTTACCATGTTTGACATCATCAGATCCTTTTATATCAAAGCTCTTTGTTAAAGTCAGTACAAGTGAGAGAACTGTCATTCTATTCTTGCTTTGTTGCAGCAGACAGCTGCAACACCTAAAGTAGCCATGGGTCAGGGGCTGACTGCAGTGTCTATTGCCAGAACACTGGCCACCACTGGGAGCATGTTGGTGGGTATTTTTATCATCACTGTTACAAAAGTAAGGGTAGAATTGTTCTAGTGCACAGATGTGAGAAGAAAGGTCTTGTTCAATTCAACATGATTTACAAGTGCCAACTTCAAACCAACTTTTCTAGTTATAAAGGAATATTTTGTTTTGTAATTTTCTTCAAAAAGCTGAATAACTGCTACTGTGATCCTTTGAATATAATCACAGGCGGTGACTGGAAGCATTGCTGGTGTGCGGGGTCAGAGAGCCGTGGCTGTGCACGAAATAACGACGGTCACAGGGAATGTTGCTGCAGGTCAGGTCACAGCCCCGGCACAGGCCCGAGGAACCACTCTGCAGCAACCCATTGCATCGCCATCAGCTAATCTGACAGCTCAGCTAGCACCGACTCAAAAGATGACTGCAATGGCAAGCACGTCAGCTCTCGGTAAGGGCTAGAAATTCTTCTGTGTTGGCAGATACTCTGGTGAGATTTATACAAGCTCCATCTGCTATGCAAGAATAGATTTATACATGCTATTTGTTAGTAAGGGTAAGATAGTTCTGGGTAGATCTATATATGTCATTTGTTATTAAAGGAGGAGGATTATGTTTGCATCTGTATACAAAATAAACCTTGTTTTGTTAGTCAGGGTACGGGTTAGTAAGTGATTGATATCAAATCTTCTTACTTGGGAAAGCAAGCATTTATAAGGGTTGATATACTAAAAATTTCTTTTCTTTTTTTAATCTTTGTTGCTCACAGTACACCAGCAGCTGGTAGCAAAGGGCTTCACACCACAACAAATTAACTTGCTGCACCCTATCATGCGTTCTCAGAACCCTGTTGCTGCAACCCAAGCTCAGCAGATTCGTGCTCAGAAACTCAGTTTTACTGTGTGTATATTTTGAAGTTATTTGTTTTTAACTTGTCTTCATGTTGTCTTACCAGATGGGAGATTGGACATAATGCATATCATTGACCTGTACATGTTAAGAGGTGTCTTCATTCACACTTTAATTACATTGATCTGTACCTGTTGAGAGGTGTCTTTTTTCACATATACCTGTTTCTTCACCTGTACCGGTTGAGAGTCTTCATTCACACTCTAGGTGCATGTAATATCCTTCACATGTATCTCTCCAGACAATCACACTATACGCATATCGTATAGCTGTCATTACTATAGCTCATCTACCCTGGTGAATACATTACAGAGATGCAGCCTCAGTCAGCATTTCTAGCGACCAGTGTTATGAGGAAGATTGTGCTACCAGTTGAGAGGGGCCTTCATTCACACTCTAGATGCATGTAATATCCTTCACATGTATCTGTCCAGACGAACAAACATGCATGACAAAAACCATTTTGTGCAAACTCATTAGAGTTTGTCCACCCCAGCCACCAAACTTTGCCCTCTTTTCAATGGCACATAAATGTACAATGAGGACATGTAGGGGCAGTTTTCATCTCATGACAGCAGCAATATATGCATAAGAAAGTCTAACAAATACATTGGCTTAGTAGATGGTGTCCTTTTATCTGTTTATTAATTTAACACTAATTTTAGGGACATAGAAAGAATTTAGAATTTCTGCTGTTTTTCTTAAAAAGAGAATAGGGGTAAAAATATAGAAAAAAGTCTGTAAATGGTCAGGTAGCACAATCTTCCTCATAACACTGGTCGCTAGGAATGCAGACTGAGGCTGCATCTCTGTAATATATTCACCAGGGTGAATATAGTAATATATAGTAATGACAGCTGTACAATATGCGTATAGTGTGATAGTAACTTTGTTAGGCTGTGTTGATGTGCTTTTGCCCTTTGTTTGTAAGACTCAGAAACAAGGTCTCCTTCGTATGCCAGCTAAGGGAGCAGAAGATGTGCATAAGCCTCGGCTTCAACAAAAGCATCTACAGGGCGGGCAGCAGGTATTTTTTGTTTCTATTCGTTTTGTTTTCAGCAGAAAAGAGGGAGACAAGTCTGGATACTATAAAAAAAATTTCACAAAAATTGCATCTATCTGCATGTATTAATTTATAGCTTATGTTAACCAGATCCTACAGAGCCAGGTACAGGCAGTTGGACAGCCTGGAGGCACCCCACCTGTTGCCGTTGTGAAGTCAGTTTCTGCTCCGGCAGGCACTTCCCCTGTACCCATCCCAGTCAGCATCAACGTGAGCATGGGACAGAGTCAACAAAAGACTGGCCTGTGTGAGTTTTTAAAAAATTTCCTTAGGTGTGGGTGCACACATTATTATGTAAACTTGTCAGAGATATTTTTTTTATCTCAACGAGTTGAGTCATTTATGTTCTGTCCTAGTTAAGGCAAGGATGATGATGATGTCTATTTGTAATGCGCAGGTATCCATTCAGAAGAATGCTCATTGCGCAGCAAAAAACAAAAAAATAAAAAAAGAAGAAAAAGATAAAGTGAACAAATATATAAAACACCTGAAAAGTAAAAATAAAGACAGAAGTGTTGCTTGGTTGTTGAAGTCTGTCTTAAATAAAGAAAAAAAAAAGGTTCCAAGAAATGCAAACCTCACCCAGTTCAGAAATTGATCAGACAAGTAAAATACAGTTTTTTGGTCACACAGCGCCACGCAGCGTGACTGTTAATCAGTTGCAGCGCATGCAGCTTCTACACCAGCGGAAAGGTGTACCTGTTCAGCAACACCAGAAAGTGACAGGTGAGAAAGTGAAGGAGCATAAAGGATAAAACTGGGTTGAACATGGCGAGATCTCTGTTTATGTCTTTTGTGAGCAGAATGTTTATGTGGTTTAAATTATGTTGGTAGCATTAAATCAAAGTGTAATCCTTTAAGCATCAGTACATCAAAATGTTAATACTATTGCAGGACATGGATATGAATATGTTGCCAGGGTAGAGCTAACTGCAAACTTAATTGACATGAGCATGTTTTTATTTTAAAAAAAATCTTTATCTGACCTCATTCCGTACACATGTAAATGTGCTTGAAAGGGAGTTATTTTCTCAAGTTTATGGTAATGTCTTAATTAAAAAATTCTCCTTTAAGCTGGTGGTTAAAAATGACGGTTATACTTTCACCAAAACATTTTTCATGTTTTTGTGGTAGTTATAACTTCAGATTTCACCAAGAAGTACTTTTTTTAAACCCAAGTTCATCTGTAACTTGGCTTATTTTTCATGGTTTCAAACATAAAATGCTGAGTGATGACCCAAAACATTGTCCTCTCATAGTAACCTCTCTGGCAGCTCTCACGGGCCAGACTCGAGCCCAAATACCCCTCCTGCTGCCCCCTCAGGGAAAACTGAATACATTGACGGCAGCAGCTACAGAGCAGATAATACACCAGATAGTTAAGCAGCAGCAGCAACAGCAACAACAGATCATCTCAGCACACACGTCTCAGCCAACCATCATCACTGCTGGTGCACAGGGCCAGACTCTAGCACCAGTGGTTGCCAAGGTATCGCTAACTACAGTGCCTCACACATCTCACATCCAGACCTTGTCTGCTGCAACTGGGACACCCATCACCGTGACACAGGTAAGGGCATGTTAACAATATCTCTCTATGATGCCTTCATGTGAGATTTTTTTTTTTCATCAGGAGTGTCTTAACAAATTTTAGTGCCAAATATATTTTAAATATTATCTACAACCGATAAAATACAAGGTTGGTTTTCTGATAAAATTTAACCAGCCCATGGATTAAAGTCATTTTTATATGCGCCTTTTATGCATTTTTTCCTCAATGTATACTTTTTATGTAGGTTTCAAAACAAAAAAACCCCAAATAAATTACAAAGCATTTAAAGATATTAAAATACCTTGAGAGGGTTCTTTCTAAATTCAAAAAGTCTGTTACTTTAGAGGATTTTTATTGTTGTGCAGGTAGCACCAGCTACACCCAGTTCATCTGGCACCAACCCAAATGTCCACCATGCTCCCACTGTTGCCACCATCAATATGGCTGGTGTGGTACCAGTGTCTCAAACTGCAGTGGTGAAAACAGCAGCTTTATCAACAATGGATGCATCACAACAACAGTCATCTTCATCTTCTAAGATAGCCACCATCTCACAGAGCCTTGTCACACAACCTCTGCAGCTGACATCTGCTCAGCTGTCCCAGCAGCAGACAGTACTTACACCAGGTCAGCACAGAGTCATCAGTGCCAACACTGCAACCATCTCTCCTTCGGCCACAGTGGTGGTTTCGTCGGTGACCTTACCACAGACTCAGCAGACAGCATCAAGCATAGTGCAGCCACAACAGCAGTTGACAACACCTGTTATGACTGCGCAGGCTGTGTCTTCACCAGGTCCTGTTGCCACAGTTGTCACCCAGACACCATCGCAGCAGCTCACAGCTCAGCAACAGCAGCAGCTGCAGAAAGCTCCTTATGCCATGCGCTCTCGTAACCCTCCAAAACACTGATGTGAGGGTATGTAAACAAAAATTCAGATGCATGGGTTGAACATGCTGCTCTTCAGCGTCTACAGAATGTGCAGGGGGCTCCTGTTTCTTCTATGCCTATGGTCTAGAGCCACCCTCCATCTCTGAAATGCTTGCTCTTGGTTGTTGCTTATGCAGCAGCACTGTAAACTGTAATTCCATGAAAGCTTCTACCAGAAAGCAAGCATGCTTGAACAACAATAATGATGACGACTGCATTCCAGTGCAGCAGAGCATCAGGTATTCTTCAGAATAGCTTCTGAATGCTGACGCTGTTTACCAAAGGCATTTTCAAAATGCCAATAAATGACCCATAACATAGTGAGCATAGGATACAGAATGAAAATCTGTTTACATAAAACTATTTAATAGACTCGAGGTTTTAAGAAAAAAGTGACTGCAGAAACCTAAATTTTGAAAGGTTGCACAAGTGTTGATGTTTCTTTTGTGTAGGGTGGCCATTTAGGGTTGCCCAGGTGGTGTTGGTGGTTTTGTGTCACAGTGGCCACAAAGTGCAAGTGGCAAGCAGCATCAAGAAGCACTATTTTACTCCCACCCTCTTTTTTTTTTTTTTTTAAAGTTAAATGTTTACAGTCTGTAGCACATTTTTATTTACTCATTAAGCAGTGATCATTGTTGGTAGGATTGTCCTTATTTTTTATCTTGGTGTGGTGTTCCCCACAAGGGTTGCTTGTGAAAGATTTTATACCAGACTTTCAAAGATGTGTAACGAAATGTCAGGAGTAGAAAATTATGAGACCAAGATAGTCTGCCAGAACTGGTTGCCATCATAAGTATCAGAAAAATTCATCAGTACTTTGAAAAGACCAATAGTCATATGTGATTTTTTGTTAGCAGAGCTATTATGTGGCTGCTCAACTGGTTCTGCATGTAGCATTTTAAATATCTGAACTGGATGCGTATTGCATGTTGAATACCACAAATTGTAACACATACAATAGGTTTGAGACTTGATGGTTTCACGCGGTATAACTGCTCAGTTAATGGTTTGTAGAAGTGCTTTTCACAAAGCTTTTCTTTCCTCAAAGAAATACATTTTTCTTTTGTTATTCTGATAGCATTTGTAGATATTGTGAATGAAAGTTTCATATTGCTGAGAGATGATGTATCTGCTCAATGGAAAATAAAAGTGATTAAAGGTGAAACTTATTGACTATTCAGTGTCGTACTAGTCTAGCTCTCACCTGTAAAGTTTAATTTTTTTTTTTTTAAACAGGATAGGGTGCTGATTTATGGAGTCAAGTGTTTCAGCTAGGGTGGGGTGGGTGACAAGTTACTTTCATGCTTTTTTATCTTCATGTTGGATAGAACTGAAGATTTTGAAAATGCAAATTTTTCAAAAACAAAATCCCTCAGCAGTTTATATATCAAAAGCAGTGCTTTCAAGAAATATTATTTGGTAGATATATCATTGTGTATGCATCTGCAATCAGGCAAAACATTTAGGATATGCTGGAAAACTCTTGGATGGTGTCCCATGAAAGATGTATAACATTCAAAAAGATGAGGAAACGGTTTATTGGTATTTATTACAAGTTCACAAAATCATAACTGTCCAACTATGAATCATGACAGCATGTCTGTTGTGCAGACATGGTCTCAGCTATGCTCATCATTCGTCGTCAGTTATCTCGTGCTCGTGTTCATCTTCGTAGCCGTCGGGTAGAGCATTCAGGTGAGGATTGTGGAAGAGAGAGTGGTTTCCATCACCCCAGGGAAATTTCTGCATTACAAAAGAAATTGCCAGTCAGTGCAAGCAAGAAACAAATGCTGAAATATCCAAATCCATTAACATTATTTCTCAACACCCACGCTTGTTTGTTATACACTTTCTCTAGTATGATTCTTCTTAAGTGTTGCCATTGACTGAAGAAAACATTGTGGCCTAAAGCAAAAACTCCTAGATTTAAATGCCCCTAAAAGCCTTCACCAAATCTAGTAAAACAAAAAGATGAATGTGCCATGTTTTGTATTTGACCACACATTTCAAGAAATACAGAAAGATAAGCACTGTCAGTACGCTTTTCGAATACATTTCTGTTTATGTTGACAAGACCAGTATCTCCTACCTTCGTGCGTAAACGGAGATGAGGATAAGGCACAAACTCTGGGCGCTCAGGGTGGCTACCATGTAGGACGAAAGCATTGATGTAGCAGACAGCAACACCAGGAAGTGCTACAAGAAACGTTAACATCTTCCATCTCTTGGTTCCACCTATTCGACACATAGACAGCAGTTGATTGTTTAAGATGATCCTTAAACTTCATTCCTTCAACTCCAGAATTTTTATGTTTGGGCACTAACAGTGTTGCAACTTGATTTCATCATTTGTTCTGTATACATCAGGGATGGCGAACCTATGGCATGCGTGCCCAAGGTGGCACGCGAAACCAGGGTTCCCAGGTCCTTACAAGGTCCTTATAAGTCCTTACATATTGAATTTTTGCCGTAAGGCCTTATAAGTCCTTATATTTGCCATGTGGTCCTTACAAATTCTCACACAGGTCCTTACATTTTCTCTGTGACCCTTACAAGTCCTTATATCGATAAAATATTACCACAAATTTATTTTCGGAGTCGACTTTGGCGCAAAATACCGACAATTTTTCGCCGCATGTTTGGTCTACACATCTGTACAACACTAGTTGCCCTTCCGTATTCGCAAAAAAACACTCTTTTTTTCAAAAGGTCTTTAGAAACTTACTCTTTCTTGAACCTTGATCTTCTAGTACTACTGTGCATAGCTCTATTTCTCTCTCTTCCCTCTAGAGTGTGTGTGCGAGAGAGAGACATGAACTGACTTTTGTATTACACCAAAGAATGGCTTTCAGGTTTTGCAATTATTATTACTGAGATTTCTAGAAAACTTGGAACATTAACGGTGTATGTTATCAGCGCGCTAAGGACACTTTTTAAGTTATCTAATCTAAATATGGCAGACAGGCATCAAAATTAACTCTTTGATTATTTATTACTAGAAATACATGTATTTGAGAACATAGAGAAGACCACAGATTCATAAATAATACATCTTTCCGACCACACAAGAGAAAAACTTAAGCATTGATGACTGTCACTTAGGTCCTTACGAATGCATGAAAGGTCCTTATAAGGTCCTTACTTGGCACCATCCCTGTCCCTGGGAACCCTGGAAACGATTTTGTGCGGCATGCGACGACGCTGACGGATTTTTTAAAATTTCAAATTATCGTAATAGCCTTCAATTTTTTTCAGAAAACTGTAAATAATATTAAAGAAGTGATGTTGGATCATATTCCACATAATTTTTTCATATTACTTTTATTAAGCGCCATAGCGCATAATAAATTTTGAACAAGACAAATCATTATTTTATAATTTATAATTTTATACTAAACAGCTTTATTTTTTCCGCGCAGCAAACTTACTGGTTACTGGCTGTAGCACTTCGTTTCTATAGCGGCGTCATTAAGTAGACCGACTTAGCACGCAGCAATTTTTATTGCTTTGAAATTGAAATAATTGGCACTCGGACTGAAAAAGGTTCTCCATCCCTGGTATACATCATAATGACTATGGAATAGTTTAAAATCAATGTTCAAGACAGATTTATATACTACAACTTTAATAGACTCAGAATTTGAAGCTAATTGCCTTAGTTGAAGAATGACCCTAAATTAAATAGATGCGAAATCTACTAAATTTCAAGAACACTGAAAGCAACATGCAATGATAAATCTAATTAAAAACAGTTTTCCAGAAGCATGGTAAAGTCAGGTAAAACACACACCATACAACAATGAGAATTTGGCAAAAATCAACCAAACATCTCTAACACCTACAGTCACCAATTGTAGATAAAAAAAAATCATTTCTCAAACAGTCACAAAGCTCTGCTACTCACACAATGCTAATAAACTGCTGACTTATAAGGACATACTGAGCTACTGTATTTATAACACTGTCAATAAGACGATCATAACAGTGCATGTAGAAAAAATGTCTACCATATGTACCTAGTCTTTTTCAGCCAACATATCTGGAATTCCTTGTCCCTTTGTAATGGGTCAAAGTTTAAGGCATTTATGTCAACATTTTTAATTGTTCATATTTTTTATTTATAAATTGTTCAAAGCACTTTTTCATTTATTTACTCGCAACACACTCCTTCTGAGCACATGAAATGGTGAGAGGAAGGAAATGCCTGGAAAAGGCGACAGATGTAGACAGAAGTTACCATCTTTGATAGTACCATTTACCTTACCAACAGTAATTGTATATAGCTTCATAACAACAGCAGTTTAATAACATTAGTGATACGAGATATTTTTGCTGGAGTTCCATCTTCAACAAAGTATGGCTTCTGTAATAAATCACATCTGTTGATGTCATTTCTTGTATCTATTGTATCTCTCCAGATGGTATACGTTTAACAAAAACAATTACTTTAAGAAAGAAGTTGTTACTGTTTTTGTTTTAACACATTAATAGGAATGTGAGTTTGAACACAATATTCTGTTGACTGATAGGCATGACATTTCTGTCATTAGGATGACTGACTGTGCCTGTTGATATGTTTTAAAAGCGTAAAATTAACAAGACTTTATGCAACTATAAATTACAGGAATTGTTTGCAATCATTTACACAATAATTTAACATCAATCGTCGCTTTAAAACGATCTTTCACGCAACTATCTAGTTCTCAGTTTTAAATAAGGTTCTGTTTTACAAACTCTTTTCCCCCTTCTTCCTATTAAAAAAAATTCTCTTCGTCTCTCGCATGCAAACACAAAACAATAAAAGAGTAAACTGAAAATAAGATATGATCATTCGCTGCCCTGTGGACGGAAAAGGCAATGGTGAAAGGATATTCAGAGTTGTCTTTTCCCATTGTGTTGTTCTTCTCATAACACTTCACATTCATAAATAAAATAAAGCCTGACATGAATTTTTCAGAATTATTTTAAGTAAAACGAAGATATTCAGTAATGATCCGCAATTATTGTAACTTCACATTCCTCAATAATCACTAAGTCACTTTGATTATCAAGTAGAAAACCACGCCAAGGACAAACTGGTCACGTACGAATTGCAACTGAAACAGTCACGGATATTCGAATCTACATGGAATAACTACACGTTCTTATATATTTAAAAAAAACAACACAATTAGCTTCTCGTCATAACTCGTACCATGTTCCCCAGCTGTTGCAGAGGGTCCGTGTACAGCGAAAAAGCGACGAGCAATTCCAGTCGCGAGTCTTGACGCCATTATGCGTACCGATAGCGATTCCGTCCCTTAGCGGAAATCATATGACCGGAACTAGAATCGTCACGAAGTAACCCGAACAAACCGTTTACGTACGTCATAGAATATTAAACTCTATGCGTTTCACGATAACGATGAGACTTATAAGACCACTTTACTTACAGAGCATCTCATCTAGACAAGGTTGTTCTGAGAACTCAAACGATCACTAATCGATAAATAGCATCGAAATTAATAAATCGAAGTATGCGTTCATGCAGTGTCAACGATCACGTTCAAGACTGCAGAAATCAGATTTAATTCTTCTTCAAAGAAAAGTTATCTTGATCATATTTAAACTTTCCTTAAGGCAGATGGATATTTTTTCAATGCAGGGTTATTACTATATCAATATGGGACTAAATTCAAGGCTGTGAATGTACTAAATGCAAGCATTACGTGAAGTCCGCTGGTAGATAAAAAAAAAACAACAACCCCGAACACCTAACCCCCTATCCTTCGAGTTCGCAGTGTGCACGGCCTTATTTGCATATTCAACAGCGCGTGGTAATCACCGAAGATTGCGCACTAACAAGCAGACGACGCGAAGTGGCACTGCTGTCGTTACTTCTCATTCGACACACCGCCACCATGGCGGGAACACATCTCGATGCCTTGCTTCTATGGTGTTTGGCGTGCACCGCTTGGGCAGGAGAATTCTACACCATATGCGATCAGACAAACAGCAAGAACATCTACAACTTCAGAATCCCTCGCCTAGTAGATGACGATGAAAAACTATCGAAGCCGCGGGATTCGCTGGGTTCATACATTTCCTCAAAAGTTGCTCTTATTGTGAACGTGGCCACTTTCTGAGGTAAGACCAAGCACCAGGCACAGAATGATGTAGAATGCAAATTCAATCTATCGAAAGTCGCAACAAAGTAATAAGTTTCATTTTAGTCGGCAAATAGATCTTGAGATTAAATAAAGTCAGGCTTGAATTTACGGATGCGTACACATTCATCATCTGGCTCCATGCTTACAGTGTACAAAAATGTTATTCCATTGCGAAGATTGAGGTAATGAGAGGATTATTTAACGCACGTTTCTCTATATTAAAAATGATGACAGAGAACTGACTGTTCTTAGTCAGAAGGAGATTGGCGCTGGAAATGACAAAGAATCGATCATTTATTTTTACGCTTATGAAGTATCGCATTTTTTTTTTATTGTTCTAATTGACACTTACGTCATCTTCTGTTCCACGAGTTATATCCTAATGTGGGTTGGCAGTTCATTTTTAGCTGTTGTCCGTATTTTTTTTTTTAATGGAGATCGGAAATGAGAAATCCCTGTCGGATTTTATCGGGGTAGAAATATAAGATTTTACAGGAAAAGTGTTGCGTAATCTATCGTTTGAATGTAGATAGTGTTAGAATAAGAAAAACATCGGCAACTTGACATATCTTTCCTGTGCTTTTTCGTATCCTTGAGTAACTGTATCAGAACGGAGCGTGAGATAGTTTATAGTCATGATCTGCAGTCTGTACTCTTTTTGTCTTCGCTGCCAACATTTGTTACTGGGCCATTTTGAATCCTGCGGATGCTACAGACGGAATACTTGTCCAAATGGGGCTGCACTAAGCTTTCCTGCAGCATTGCAGCCAAACCAACGACTAAACGTATTGAGAGCTAAGATGCCGTTTATGTGATATGTTAGCATTATATAGGATTATTTCAGAGAATTCCTGCCGGCCCAGTCAACATTGGTAGGGCCTCGCTTTTGCGGTACGAGCAGTCAATACGTTCCCGGAAGAAAAATTCACTAACAATATTTTCGATCAGAAACGTGCGGCAGTGCCTGTCAACATAATGACATGTGGAGCAGGCAGTTGATATTACAGATGATTACGCGACCTTCACCTTTAAATAGAATGTGACTGCGTGGTTTCTTTTGCACGCGTCCTGGTGGCAGGCAAAGTGGAGGATTTGGATTTTGGACACAGAATACTCAGTGAGTGCGAAATATTGCTGGCACCTGGAGCCCTGCTTGCCTGTCATTCGACATCCGAAAAATACTTCGCACACTTTATTGATACAGAGAGAGAGAGTGGGGGGCAGGAGGCAGTGGTTAAAGTACTAGTAGGGTTGGATTTTTACCCTATCTGATTGCGTCAAGTTTACTGCAAAGTACTGTTTCCAGAAATCAGGATAAATACTCCTTTCCGTTCTCGAGATGCGAGAAAGTGTCTTGCTCTAAGATTTACCCATTCTCTAAAAGAGATTTGCAACCGACTAGTCATTTAACATTCTAGTACATGAACTGCTTATGGAAACGATGGGGCTGTCAGGGTGTAATGAGCTTTGCTGTTAACAGCCTCTGATCATATCTCCCTCTCTTTTTCACAGTTCTGATCATCTGTGTCCCGAGCCCAGCAGACCCGCGAAATACGTGTATCAATCAACACACTGAAACAATCGCACCTAAGGGGTACGATAATACAAAGCAGGTGTTGGTTGTTGTTGTTGGTTTTTTTTTTTTTTTGACTTTTCTTTTAGTTTCCTTTTGAGGGTCTGTTGTGGCCAAACACTGTGTGTGTGTGTACGCTCGCGCGCGCACGTCATGCTCTTTGCATGATCATTCAAAACGTTGGGGCTGTTATAATTAATGTTCGTAGAATTCCTGTTCTTTAGTACAGAGAATAGTTTATTCAGCTTGCAATGCGTTATTGAAAACTTGGTAGTTTCTTGTACACTCCTTCAGAATTACTTTCCAACAGTGCATTCAAAACCAAACAAAACGAGCCAACCGCCAAGTTGCTATTGTTTCTTCCTGGAGGGGAAGGAAGAGATAAGAAAAGTCAGATACACTGCATAAATTCCAGGCACAGGCAAACGTATCGCTGTCTAGTGTTACATGTAGAGTCTGTGGAAATAAAAACATGTTTTGAGGACATCATGCACTGAGATCAACATTATTTTTGCAGAAGTTATCTCCGGGGCTGTGATACACTAAAGTGAATGGTCCTTATTTTTCGATTATTATTAATAGTAATCAAGAGAATATATATATATAGTACATTTCCAGACTTATCAGATAAATGTAGCTCAATATATTTTACAAGAGTAAAGCTTAAAAAAAATGTGCAAAACATACATATGGACACAGTCCAATATATGTCAGCAAATAAATGACAAACAAAGGAAAGACTAAAATCCATTTGAACTGTCGTTGATAGTGGAAGGATTGGATCTTGCTGCCTCCCTCAAGCCTGTTAGGGACACCACCCTAACCACCACGTGACAGACCACACATCCTGCTCCGAAATACGTCTTAGTTTATGTGCGAGGTAAAAATCAATTCTTCAGATTGTTTATGCACGCTAGCAGAATACCCGATCTGGGTGCTGCATAAACAGTCAACTGTTTATAGGCACTTCTAACTGAGCAAGCTGTTGTTGTGACACACTCTTGTGAAAATTTCCTAACTTTTCAACACATACAATTTTGTTCTTGCATTTTAAACATCAATATTGAAACTAAAACTAGTATTTGTTCTGTTTTTCATGTCAAAAGGCGTGGTTTATTTTATGGTTAGATGCACAGCAAATATCACAAAGCGGCTTGGAAGTACACTACCAAAGCGAGTTTCGACCCGCGGCATCAGAAGTTGGCCATGCGTGTAGTCAGGCATTATTCCAATTTCGTGTTTGATTCCCACGCGTGAGAGTAAAGCTTGCTAAAGTTTATTAATTGAAGCTTATTCTAGCTCCTTTAGGAGAAAGAATAAGCTTTACTTTGATACCTGGCGACTTTCGATTCAAAATGTCCGCTAAAATCGGATGTGAAAAGTTTGAACGCAGTGTGAAAAGGACGAACGCAGTGATGCAATCAAGAAGACCCTAGCGCTTGCCATACCAAAAGAAAAGTTCCCTCAAGAAACTTGGATACGGGCTTACCCTGATGGGTCAGCGACAAACGCCATCCGAAATAAAGAGCTGGGGTATACATCCAGTACCCTGATGGACACAGGCAGACAGTAACCATACCAACATGCTGTCTTTGCACCAACTTCAGAGGCGAAATTGAAGCCCTGATCTGTGCAGCCAACAGTAACAGCAGCAAAGCAGCTTCAGACTCATAGGTGGTGTTCCTAACAGATGCCCTGTCTATGCTGCAAACTCCCAACAATAACCAAATACATAAGCTGACTGACAGCAGCACTGCAAAATATTAATTGCCTAAGAACGGGACTGTAGTGGATACCCTCACACTGTGTATTGAAGACAGTGAGCCGGCTTACAGAAGGGCAAAACTTGGGGCTGAGGACAGGCAGGACGAAAACAAGGTCAGTCTCTATTAAGAGAGTCCATCATTAAGGCTTTGCAGAGACCACCCCAACCACCAGACAATTACCTCCATCAGTCCAGATAGTAATTTTCTGCCTCATGACAACCTCGAGCGCTGGCATCCAAGAGTGACAAAAATAAGTTAACAGCAACTGAAAACGGGATGGGGAAAAACCTATCTGTTTGTGTGCTTTGCGCTTAATATTGATTCAAGATTAGCTCGAATACCTACTATTAGTTACTCTCACTCTCGCCTCTTCGGCTTTATGCATTACCCTCAGGCTTTAAGAATTATAACTATTTCGTGCTGACAGATAGTCGATCGGGTTGGGGGAAGTAAAGACTAATCGACAAAAGCACTTTTAACAGTTATTCTGACATTTCTTGGGTGTGTGTGTTTGTGGTCGGGGGAGGGACCCACAGAATCCCTAATCAATACTTCATTATCTCCACATTATAGTGAGCCCTATTTTTTTTTTTTTTAATCAAAGAAGCCTTCCAGCAAGGTGTGATTCCATCGTATACAGGACACCAACTGACAAAAGATGAAACTTGTCTAAAAGTACTTTTCAGCGCAAGAAGAATTGGAGGAGCAGACGAGTAGAGAATTAGAGAAATTTGGGCGACAAAGGTGAAGACGTCTTCAGAATTATCGCCGTCGGCGTGCGCGTCAGACGCTGGACTGGATTGTCCAAGCTCAGCAATTTTAATTTTGTTTTTGAGTATTTAATCGTGTGCATGCATATATGTGGATACACGTACTTTCTCTCTCCTTTTTCTTTCCTCCCCGTCCGGCTGGAGAGCAAAATAATTTTGTTTACGCTTAGATGACCCGATGGATGTCAAGAACCAAAACTTAGGAGTTACAATTGTGTTAGAATTGATTCAATGCATGCTTGTGTGTGTGTGTGTGCGCGCGCGCGTGCGTGTGTGTTGACGTATGCGCATGTGTGCAGGGTTCACGCACCAGTACTTGCAGCTGAATGCACTCACAAGCAAATTTTCCCGAGACGAGTTCCGAGTGTTGGCCGTTCCGTGTAATCAGTTCGGCCACCAGGAACCCGCCGCCAATAAAACGGAGCTGCTCAACGGCCTCAAGCACGTGCGCCCTGGCTCCGGCTTCATTCCACACTTTGACATCACCATGCGCTCTGACGTCAATGGCGAAGAGGAGCTCGAAATGTACACCTACTTCAAGGTAAGTGTGATGACCAAAAGCTGTGTAACAGCAAACTTCAGCATGACAACATGACTAAATCAGCTAGCTAACAGAAGAGCGGTGACTATAATAATAATAACAACGTTGGTTTCTTCTTGTCACAACAGCCTATGACGGATGGTTTAGTTGCTCTCGACCAGACGTACAAATTCACCTCAAAATTTGGTCTAGGTTTAGTATAGCTACATCCACAAGGAATATTTAGAGGCTACACCAAAGACAGGCAAGATGCAATAGCACTGGAAGGCACAGAGAGGTAATGATGCAAGTTCGTGCTTCCGTTGCAAAACTACCGCCGAGACCTTATTACCTCATTCCATAGGTACTTCGTGACACCTTTACATCCCCTCCGCAGTTACGGTTGTGAACGTCGTCTGACGTATAGACGCCGTAAACGTCGTTTCTTGCATATGTAGGTGTCGCTCTCCTGACACCTATGTCTCCGATTCAGGGAATTATTTTGCCCATAGAAGAACCAATGGCACAGATAGCAAAATGTATCCTTTATTGCAATTCTGTCCACTACAGATCGTGTTCGGAAGCCGTGGCCTAAAAGAAAGCGTTGAATCACACAATGCAATGCAGAAGGGTATTTTAAAATAAAACAAAAAATAAAGATATGACACTCTTTCCTACCTGTGTCCATCTGTTATCTCCCTCAGTCCTTCTGTCTGTCAATGTTGCGTATTCATATCAACCGTTTTACCTCTTGTGTTTGTTTTCGTTAGGAAAGATGCCCCGCTCCGACACACACAATCTACTCTCGCACGGAGACGTTCTGGGAGCCGCTTACGCCCACAGACATTTCCTGGAACTTCGAGAAAATTTTGGTGAGCTCGCATGGTGTGCCTCTCCTCCGATTCATGCCTGACGTAGAGCCCAACGACCTGGTCGAGCTCATCGCTGACGTTATCGGCAGTACAAGCGCTAACGTGGCCCATCTGTTGACTGAGCTGGAGGAAAAGGTGGCCACTCGGACCAACAAGAGAGAGGCTGGGAAGAAACGTAGACATTGAAAGAACATGTATTTTCTTTTAAAATTGTCATTTCCATGTAAATCCGAAACGCAGAATTATTAAGGCAGTAATGATGGTGACAATACATCTGTAACCTGGGATCTTGTAAGCTTTTTTTCCGGCGTGAGAAAGGTTGCTTCCACCTTCTATTCACCACTCCTGTCATTAATGATGTAACTTCCGGAAACTGTTATCAGGCTGTCGTTACTGATGTGACGTGCGTCCTAAGGGTCTTTGTGCATTCAGACCGTTAGGACGTCTGTCGCAGACTGCAAGTGGTGGACCGAAGATGCACAGAAACCTCCTCGAATTTTCCGATTTTATTAAGTTCATGTGTATGTTGTTCAATAAAAATGGCACTGCTGGAAATATTTTCTCGTTTGTGTTCAATATACATTCATTCTTCTTTATGCTCTGACTTATTTTAGTGCCTTTCCCCACCGTAAAGGCAGGCTCAGACCGCTTTACAAAATAATAATAGGAGCACAAGGTCGCTAATTCTGGAACCGAGGAAGTATGAGTTGTCACGACGCACTCGAGAAAACTCCACGGATCAAGAGACAATAAACAGGCTTCTGGGGAAAATGCAGGTGACACTGTGTACACGCACACATCCAATGTTGTAACAGGTAGCGGAAAATGTAGCGACAAAGCACAAGCCCTGAGGATGAAAAAATATGGAAACTGCGTGGTCTAGTGAACAGAAGCAAAAAGGTTAAGTTATAATTGCAGAGGAATGGAGACAAGTAATCCAGAGAGAGAGAGAGAAGGGGGAAGGGATAAAAACCTTGCACGAGATAGCCCAGAAAATAGACTGCCGAAATCTTTAGTGGAATGTGGTTTAAAGGTGAAAATGACTTTGTGCAGTCATAAAAGTATCGCTAGTAAAAGGTATTTGGCGCAACAAAAAAGCACAAGACAACAGGACAAAAATCCAGGGACGAGAAAAACCATCCTCTCATAAAATGAGACATCAGTCTCATAAAATGTGTGTGAGAGAGACGAATGACAAATCTTTATTTACAATAGTAGCATAATAAGCAAAAGTCTGGCGTTTTTTTTTTTTACATCTTGCTCCCGAGCTAAGGAAACGAAATTGAAACATCACGTTACTAAAATATATAAGTGCATGAAAGTTTAATATCGCTGCGAGATGTATCTGTTTAATGGAAAATAAAAGTGATTAAAGGTGAAACTTACTGACTATTCAGTTTTGTGCTAGTCTAGCTCATAACAGTTAGTACCAACATGTCTGTTGTGCAGACATGGCCTCAGCTATGCTCATCATTCGTCAGTTATCTAGTGTTAATTTTCGTAGCCGTCGGGTAGAGCGTTCAGGTGAGGATTGTGGAAGAGAGAGTGGTTTCCATCACCCCAGGGAAATTTCTGCATTACAAAAGAAATTGCCAGTCAGTGCAAGCAAGAACCAAATGCTGAAACATTCAAATCCATTAAAATTATTTCTCAACACCCACACGTGTTTGTTATACACTTTCTCTAGTTTGATTCTTCTTAAGTGTTGCCATTGACTGACACTGTGGCCTGTTGACAAGACCTGTATCTCGTACCTTCGTGCGCATACGGAGATAAGGATAAGGCACAAACTCTGGGCGCTCAGGGTGGCTACAATGTAGGACGAAAGCATTGATGTAGCCGACAGCAACACCAGGAAGTGCTACGAGAAGTGATATCATCTTCCATTTCTTGGTTCCACCTATTCGACACATAAACAGTAGTTGATTGTTTAAGATGATCCTTAAACTTCATTCCTTCAGCTCCAGAATTTTTATGCTTGGGCACTAACAGTGTTGCAACTTGATTTTATCATTTGTTCTGTATACATCTTAATGACTATGGAATAGTTTAAAATCAATGTTCAAGACAGATTTATATACAACTTTAATAGACTCAGAATTTGAATCTAATTGCCTTAGTTGAACAATGACCCTAAATTAAATGGGTTCGAATTCTACTCAATTTCAAGAACACTGACAGCAACATGTAATGATAAACTAATTAAGAACAGTTTTCCAGAAGCATGGTAAAGTCAGGTAAAACATACACCATACAACAATAACAATTTGGCAAACATTTCTAACACCTGAGGTCACGAATTGTAGATAAAAAATCATTTCTCAGTCACAAAGCTCTGCTACTCACACAATGCTAATAAACTGATGAATTCTAAGGACATACTGAGCTACTTCATGTATAACACTATGATAAGACAAATCATAACAGTTCAAGTAGAAAAAAATGTCTGCCATATGTACCTAGACTTTTTCAGCCAACATATCTGGAATTCCTTGTCCCTTTGTAATGGGTCAAAGTTAAAGGCATTTATGTGAACATTTTTGGTCCTGCACATTTTTAATTTATGCATTGTTCAAAGCACTTTTTCATTTATTTACTCGCAACACACTCCTTCTGAGCACATGCAAACACAAAACAATAAAAGAGTAAACTGAAAATAAAATATGATCGTTCGGCTGCCCTGTGGACGGAAAAGGCAATGGTGAAAGGATATTCAGAATTGTCATTTCCCATTGCTTTGTTCTTCTCACGGTTTAATAGTTCAAATTTATAAATAAAATAAAAACAGACATGAATTTTTCAGGATTATTTTAAGTAAAAAGAAGAAATTCAGTAATGATCCGCAATTATTCCAATTTCACATTCCTCAATAATCGCTGTCAGTTTTTGAGTATAAAGTAGAAAACCCTTCCAAGGACAAACTGGTCGCGTACGAATTGCAACTGAAACAGTAATGAATATTCTAATCTACATGGAATAACTACAAGATCTTACATATTTAAAAAAAAAAATTAGCTTCTCGTCATAACTCGTACCATGTACCCCAGCTTGTGCAGAGGGTCCTTGTACAGCGAAAAAGCGACGAGCAATTCCAGCCGTTAGCCTTGACGCCATTATGCGTTTCGATAGCAATTCCGTCCCTTAGCGGAAGTCATATGACCGGAACTAGAATCGTCACGAAGTGACCCGAACGATCCGTGGAAATACATCATACAATAATAAACTCGATGCTTTTCACGATAACGATGAAACTAATAAGACCACTTTACTTACAGATCATCCCATCTAGACAAGGTTGTTCTGAGAACTCAAACGATCACTAATCGATAAATAGCATCGAAATTAATCAATCGAAGTATGCCGTCATCACGCTCAAGACTGCAGAAATTAGATTTAATTCTTATTCAAAGAAAGTTATCTTGATCATATTTAAACTTTCCTTAAGGCAGATGAATATTTTCTCAATGCAGGCTTATTATTATGCATGATAATTATTATATTAATATCGGACTGAATTCAAGGTTGTGAATGTATGAAACGCAAGCATCTCGTAAGGTCCCATGGTAGATTAAAAAAAAAAAAAGAAAAAGAAAAAATGAACACCTAACCCCCTATCCTTCTAGTTCACAACAAAGTAATAAATTTAATCTTAATCGGCAAATAGATCTTGAGATTAAATAAAGATCACTGTCAGGCTTGAATTTACGGATGCGTACACATTCATCATCTGGAACCATGCTTACATTAACAAAAATGCTGTTCTATTTCAAAGATTTAGAGAACGAGAGGATTATTTAAAGCACGTTTAATTGTATTAAAAATAATGACAGAGAATTGATGATTCTTATTGTCAGAAGGAGACTGGGGCTGGAAATAGCAATGAATCGATCATTTATTTTTACGCTTATGAAGTGTATACCGCTTATTTATTGTTCTTGTCACGTACGCCATCTTCTGTTCCACGAGTTATATCCTAATGCGGGTTTGCAGTTCATTTTTATCTGTTGTCCGTTTTTTTTTTATGGAAATCGGAAAGGAGAAATCCCTATCGGATTTTATCGGGGTAGAAATATCAGATTTAACAGGAAAAATGCTCCGTAATCTATCGTTTGAATGTAGATAGTGAGAGAATAAGAAAAACATCGGCAACTTGACATATCTTTCCTGTGCTTTTTGTCGTATCCTTGAGTAACTATATCAGAACGGAGCGTGAGATAGTTTAATCTGTAATTTTTGTTTACAAACATGCAAGCTTGTGTTTCTGGACGTTTGAACTGCGCATACTACACCACAAAAAAATAAAGTCGGAAAATAACATGTTTTGACACTTTGAAGCAGTGATAAGGGATGCGAAATTTTCAGAAGGGGTGGGGTAAAGCCACGATGAAAGAACCTGTAAACATGCCAGGTGGGTTCGGCGTGGACTGCGGTATGTGATGACAGGTGTCATCAGACATTATAAAATAAACAGTTTTTAAGCAGCCAACTTTAAAAACATCCCAAAGTCTTTTGGTACTCGTCCTTTCTTGTTCACCGTTAAAAGGTCGCATCACAAAACAAATACAGCCTTATTTAACCTGCTTTATGTGTGTTATTTTAGTGGTTATAGTGGTTTTTGTAATCTTACAAACCGAGATGAACAGTGAGATTTGTAATACAGTTGGACCTCGATAAGTCGAACTCAAAGGGACCCGAAAAAAAAAATTGACTTTCGGAGTTTTCGAGTTAGGGAAAATGGCGTAATAGGCGCAGGTTAATCAGGACAATTTTTTTCAGGCTTAACCTTACCACTTGCCATTTCCGCGGCAAGTACCGCACGGGAAAAACCACACCGACACCAACTCTATTCAGTGCTCGTCCCGATAAGAGACTGACAAAGATGAAAGGAAAGTGGGGTTAAGCGTCGTTCTTGAGACAGTTTGGAACATAATTTGGAACAGTTTGAGACATAGTTGCGTGTGATTGGTGATGACTCAAAATTCGACTAACGGAGTTTGGAAGCCAAAAAAATCTTCGAGTTAAGGAGATCTAAAATACATTGGTCTTATGGAATTTGGCCGGGAACTAACAATTAATTCGATATAGGGAGGTTTTCGACTTAGGGAAGGTCGACTTATCGAGGTCCGACTGTATCGTCTCACATAACTGTCACATAACTGTCTCCCAAACCTGTCTGCTCTCTAATTCTTTTGTCCACCCCATGTTTCTAGCAACAATATATCCCAGACAAAGTAATAGGTTACTGTCCTCAGGCTCCCAGTCACTATAGGGTCTAGACTACAATAGGGTCAAGTATCTAACCAAAAGCTTTCTAAGTACAGTGGAACCTCGGTTAGCGAACGCCTCGGATAGCGAATATTTCGGTTAACGAACAAAAATTTCGTTAAAAGTTTGTCTCGGATAGCGAACAAAATTTCGGATAACGAACAGCCAAGTGAACCACACGTGACCAACCATCATGTCATCATTCGCGCTCGAGACAAAGTTACGATCGGTCGTTCCTTATCTATGCGCATCCTTCTTATTTAGTGATTATTATGCTTTATTTTAGTAAGACAATCCTCAATCATGATTCCAAAGAAGATTAAGAGCAATTAATAGTAGTGAGGTAATGACAAGGAAGCGGCCAACAAATGAATTGAAAAAGGAAATGATTTCAAAGTATGAAGGTGGCATGCGTCTGTCGGATATGTGATGTCGTCTTACCGAAGAGTTTTACAAAAAAGGCAGAAGCAACAGACACTGGACAAGTTTTTTACTTTAACCTCAAAGCTACAGAAAAAGGTTACCCCCGATTTTATAATGTCACGTGTTCATGGAGGGGGAATCAAAGCAGTAATTCCACCCTTCCTCCCCACACCTGCTTCCATCCACGCCGTCAAAACGGCAAGTGTTCTGATGTTTAAATGCTTTCGTTAATGTTTTTATGTTTAACTTCATTTATATTGCATTATAGCTGTTCTCATTAAAACAAATACCTATATAGCCTGCAACTTTCAAATATTAGCGAGTCAACAGGGGCTGGGAACCAATTAAATCTATTTCCTTTATTTCTTATGGAAAAAATTGTTTCGGATAACGAACATTTCGGATAACGAACAGTTTTCCAGAACGGATTAAGTTCGTTAACCGAGGTTCCACTGTAGTTCACTCTTGGATACAAGGCTGGTTCACATATTATATATTTGCTACAAGTGAGAATCCGATCCATTGCTATTATTTGCTGTTAACTCTGTATCGACCCCTGGGGACATGGCGATATAGTGACATATGCTCGTTCAGCGGGGGTTGTCTTCGCTGCCAACATTTGTTGCTGGGCCGTTTTGAATCCTGCGGATGCTACAGACAGAATACTGGTCCAAATGGGGCTGCACTAAGCTTTCCTGTAGCATTGCAGCCAAACGAACGACTAAACGTATTGAGAGCTAAGATGCCGTTTATGTGACATGTTAGCATTGTAAAGGCTTATTTCAGAGAATTCCTGCCGGCCCAGTCAACATTGGTAGGGCATCGCTTTTGCGGCACTAACAATATTTTCGATCAGAAACGTGCGGCAGTGCCTGTCAACATAATGACAGATGGAGCAGGCAGTTGATATTACAGATGATTACGCGACCTTCACCTTTAAATAGAATGTGACTGCGTGGTTTCTTTTGCACGCGTCCTGGTGGCAGGCAAAGTGGAGGATTTGGATTTTGGACACAGAATACTCAGTGAGTGCGAAATATTGCTGGCACCTGGAGCCCTGCTTGCCTGTCATTCGACATCCGACCATACTTTATTGACAGAGGGATGGGCAGTGGGGCAGTGGTTAAAGTACTAGTAGGGTTGGATTTTTTTCCCTATCTGATTGCGTCAAGCTTACTGCAAGGTACTGTTTCCAGAAATCAGGATAAATACTCCATTCCGTTCTCGAGATACATGCTTACGATCATCACCAAGTACAGGTCAAGGTCAACAATCCAGACGTCAGGATTGTACATACATACGTTTACCCTGTGAAGGCCATCGCCAGGGGAAGAGCTAGGACCATATGTTAATCAAGTGTAACTGTTTTTCAAACGTGACGTCATTCATTCTGTGAATGACGTGTACATGTGCTGATTTGTAGACATGTATGCTGAGAACGAAATCGGGTATTCACCCAGATTAGTAAGAAAGTGTCTTGCACTCAGATTTACCCATTCTTTAAAAGAAATTTGCAACCGACTAATTATTTAACATTCTAGTACATGAACTGCTTATGGAAACGATGGGGCTGTCATGTGACCTGTCCCGTGTAATGAGCTTTTCTGTTAACAGCTCTGTTCATCCCTCCCTCTCTTTTTGACAGTTCTGATCATCTGTGTCCCGAGCCCAGCAGACCCGCGAAATACGTGTATCAATCAACACACTGAAACAATCGCATCTAAGGGATGCAATAATACAAAGCAGGTGTTGGTTTGGTTTTTTTAATTTTTTTTGATTATTTTGGCTTCTTCTCTTTTAGTTTCCTTTTGAGGGTCTGTCATGGCCAAACACTGTGTGTGTGTGTGCGCGCGTGTGAGCGTGTGAGAGCGTGTGCACGTCATGCTCTTCGCATGATCATCCAAAACGTCGGGGTTGTTATAATTAATGTTCGTAGAATTCCTATTCTTTAGTACAGAAAATAGTTTATTCAGCTTGCATTGCCTATACACTGGCCTATACAATGTGCACCTAAAGCACAACAAATTGAAAGTACAAAAATTGCGGAGAGCTGCCTCCCTCAAGCGTGTTAGGGACACCACCCTAACCACCACGTGACAGACCACACATCCTGCTCCGAAATTCGTCTTAGTTTATGTGCGAGGTAAAAATCAATTCTTCAGATTGTTTATGCACGCTAGCAGAATACCCGATCTGGGTGCTGCATAAACAGTCAACTGCTTATAGGCACTTCTAACTGAGCAAGCTGTTGTTGTGACACACTCTTGTGAAAATATCCTAACTTTTCAGCACATATATTTTTGTTCTTGCAACTTAAACATCAATATTTCAACTAAAAATAGTATTTGCTCTGTTTTTCCTCTCAAAAATCGCGGTTTATTTTATTGTTAGATGCACAACAAATATCACAAAGCGGCTTGGAAGTACACTACCATGTGAAAAGTCTGAATAGCATATTTGTTATGGGCACACTGGATTAATGTTGGTATCAAAAAATTTTGAAATATTTAAAATATAAAACTATTATGTCGGTTATTCAGAAAATAACTATCCCACGTCAAGAGCCTCTGTGAAAAAAAAACCCCCAACAACAGTACAATGGGATTGTGCTCGACTACCAGTAGTTATCATAGTTGACAACAAAATTGAGTGAGATCAGTGTAAAGTTTTTTGGCAGGATGTTCGTCATTTCATTAATTACACCGTTTTGTTTTAAAATAGTTGTTAAGTTCACCATTTATTTCATGTTTTGAAGTATGTTTAGTACTAGAAGTGCTGTCAATTTGTTAGAAAATTGATCCCACTAGAGACAGGCGATCGTCGTTGTAGTGTAACAATAAAGTACGGAGGGTTAAGTTTCCGTATTACTTTCGGCTACATTTGTACGTTTTAATAAATAAATGTTTGATCAAATGAAAGATTTCGCTAATAACCAAGCGTTTGAATTCTGTTAATGTCAAGCCGATTATGAGAAAATGTGCAATTTTCATGGTCATATGACGGAAATCTTCAGATTAGCTCGGAAAACTAGAGCTGTTGATTTATGGAAATATAAAATAAGCGAATATGGGTTAAGCGCCTCGATAATAGCACAATTTTATAACAATTCACCATTTCACAGCCAAGGATGAACACAGCGATACAATCAAGAAGACCCTAGCGCTTGCCATACCAGAAGAAAAGTACCCTCAAGATACTTGGATACGGGCTTTCATTCCTTCCATTTCACCTTGACATAATGCGCTCAATGGCGAAGAGGAGCTCGAAATGTACACCTACTTCAAGGTAAGTCTGATGACTAAAAGCTGTGTGACAACAAACAACACGACAACATGACTAAATCTCCTATTTAGAGGCTAGACCAAAGACAGGCAAGATGCAATAGCACTGGAAGGCACAGAGATGTAATGATGCAAGTTCGTGCTTCTTGCAAAACTACCGCCGAGGCATTATCACCTCATTTCATAGGTACTTCGAGACACCTTTACATCCCCTCCGCAGTAACGGCTGTGAACGTCGTCTGACCATGGATGTGTGTGTATAGGTGGATTGCTGTCTGTCTGCTAAGACCAACACTTACCCGCTTGCGAAGTTCTTCGCTGTTAGTCTTGGCGTGCCTAAACAAAGAATGTGACTAAACCGGAAGCTTTGTAGTCTCGTGCCTCGTTTTAGTAGTTAATCTGAAATGTGAATAAACCGGAAGCTCTTTACACAATTACCTCGTTCTAGTAGTTAGCTGGGGAAAAAAAATCGTCTGCCAGCAGTCCAGTAACACAAGTTCGTGGTCTGACGTTAAGACGCCGTGAACATCATTTCTTACATTTGTAGGCGTAGCTTTTTTTACATCTAGCTCTGGAGCTAAGAAAATGAAATTGAAACACCACGTTACTAAAATAAGTAAGTTCATCAAAGTAACAAGAGAGAAAATTTGAATATGTACAAATAGAGGACTTTTGTAAGTAGCAGAAAAAATATTACCACTTAGAAACAGGCTCCAGAGGACTTTTGTAAGTAGCAGAAAAAATATTACCACTTAGAAACAGGCTCCAGAGGGATTCGAACCCTCGACCTTCTGCTTACTAGGCAGACGCTCTAACCAACTGAGCTATGGAGCCTCTGGGTAACTGAGGCGGAGCTATAAGGAAATCAAATGTGCACAAAAGCAGTCCTTTCTTTTTCTTTGACATGAAAGAAATTGTCAGTATTTCATCACATATCTTAAATGTTTCTTTTTAATTGTGCATAAATAACCGCAAATTTAAAACACATTGTAAAATCTACGAAACCTTAGTTTTTCTTTTAATACCGAAAATATTGCATGATATTCAAGATAATGTATTCGTCTTTGAATGCCTTAAGAGATTTTGAACATAAAATGTTGACAAAGTGCAATATCAAGAAGAGACACTGACTCGTATTAGACACTATTTTATTTATAGTCTCTGCATACACATTCATGTACATCAGACATAAAAGAGGTTTAGACCAAGGGAGGTAGCTCTTGTACATCCGGTCTTTATATGAACGCCGATTGAACACCAAGACATGCTTATGTTTTATGGGTAGCTATTAATAACTGATGGATAATGTCAGGTATACATAAAAAATTCCATAATTTGAAGCCGTATTACAATGCATTATAATGAATCACTTAAACATCTATTCAAATAACAATATATAAAAAGGTATAATCAAGGCAAAATAAAACCGCTATTTAATAGTTTGCTGATCTGGACGCAGCATAATATTGCTTAATTGCATTAAAATAGTTTCAGCATCTACATTATCAGTGTTATAAATAACATATTTTGGGCATGTTTAATATAAAATTAAATGATGACAATCGCTATTAAAATAACGACAAACTGTGAGACTGAATCGTAATATAAATACACAGCGGTTTGTTTACACTTGATCAGATAAACAGTCAAACCACACGTATTGATGCTGTTATTTGTATTAATCACAAACAGATAACAAACACGCTTGTAAAATTTTGTGCATGTTTACTGCACTCTTACTGTTTCATAAAATCCATACAGCTAGGTTAGTAAATACCACAAAGCGGGTCAGAATATTTAGACATAAAGAATACAGGCACCCTGTCGGTCTTGTGCGTTAATACTTACGAGAAATTCAAAAACGTTTGCAAGTAACCACAGTCCATATGAACTTTTTATTTAAGCAGGGAAGTGAATATTGAAATATATTAAAATTGTTTTTACTGCAGAACAGGCACTAAGCTCCTTGTTGGTTTTGGTAATTGATGTAAATCCTGTCTGGTGGGGCCAGCGAACTGAAATTGAAGACAACCAGGTATCCATTTCCATCACTTTTTACCTGAGTTTAGTTTATTTCTTGTTACTCCTCAAGGAGCATAGGCTCGTAAACTTCTTGAAACCTAGGTTAATGCACAATTTATATCCTTTGTAAACATTGTAAGATTTGAATTTTAAACTGCAGATATTTTCAGAATAATTTTATTACAAAGTTCATGTTATTTGTATATTTACTTTAAACAAATAAACATACACAGTCACACCCACATATATATATATCATTCACATTCACGCTTGTAACTAAAAGCCTCAGAAGCCATGTTTAGTTTTTTTCTGGTTTCTTTTTTTTTTTGTTATGGCTTTTATCTCTGTCCTTTTGTTTCAGTTGCAACTCTGTGAATGTGTGGATACAGCACTTGTATTTGCTAATTCTCATTTAATGCTGTCTCACATGAACAAACTGGCAGTCATTGCCACCCACACAGACAGAAGGTATTTTATGCTATATATCCTATAGCTGTATAGTCCCAAATGTAATAATTGTGAATGTTAGTTAATTTAACATATTTCTTACACATGTAAATATCAAAAGGCCTTCACACATCTATGCGCGCACACACACACACAAACAAAGACTGCTGGTCTGTCACTCATAGGCAACACCATTAATTAATAAAATGTTATGCTCTTTTCTTAGTCACTTTCTATACCCATCACGAAAAAAAGACATTAGTTCTGAGGGAGGAGGGGATGCCATGGCCACTACCAGTGCTAAACATGACGGAAAGTATGAGGTGTTCTCACAAGTAGACGAGGTTGTCCGGCGAGAAATCAAATATCTCATCTCACAAAGTATGTTGTAATCATGGTGTAAAGTAAAAGATATTTTGTGTTTTTATACAGAAGATAAGTGACATTCTAAGCATATAAAACAGACTTTGTTTCATGCATTTGATTAAAGATTAAAAACATATGTCTTAAGTTACTTCAATTTGTGTGACAGTTAATAAGTAAACTACTAAAACCATCACATGCGTTTGTTGAATTTGTTAAAAAGACATAAGTGAAAACTAAGCCCTTATATTCCCTAATCACATATACAGAATTATTATCTGTGTTGAGAGCTAATACACTGATAGTGATTCTTCTTTCGTGTCCATAAAATGGTGTGCAATGGAATTTAAATTTTGCTTACAAAATATAATGGGCTTAGACACAAGGGTGCAAAGATGAAGTTATAAATTTTTTTTTCTTAGCATTTTTACTGTGATTTATGTAACATTTTCCAGCATGCTCTAAACAATGATTATATTTATTATCGTTGTAATATATTCTTATTCTAATTTGCTAAGGGTTATGCAGCAAAAAAAAAAAAAAAAAAAGGCATCATCATTAATTACTTTTTCTGAAATAAAAGCAGCTTTATTTTTTCCCGTTCAATAAAAGTCAAATAATAAAGGAGGAAAAGAGCAATTGTTTGCTATTTAAAACTTAAGAAAAACTTACATTTGTTTCAGACCTTGAGGGAGAGGTGGCACCAGACTGTATAATTGCAGGAGCCTTGTGCATGGCACTTTGTTTTATCCTTGTTAAATAGCAATTTAGTTATTTGCAAAGGCATATTGTACTCAGGGTTTCAAATTGGCATACTATTGAATTAGAAAAAATGGTATTATCTGTGAAGTAATTGAGACTATCTTAAGTGGTGGTGATAATTCTGTAGGTGTGTGGGTGTATGTGCGTTTGCTTTTTTCAAAAATGAATGAAGAACTGTGTTATTGTATGTTAAAAAAAAGTCATGAAATTATTTCTAATATATCAGCACTGAATGTTCCCTAACTCGCAGCAGATATTAACAGTCTTGAAAAAGAATGTCCCATGGGAGAAAAACTGTCTTCAAGAATATTGGTTAGTGGTTGTGTAATTTTGTGTGGGCTTTTTTTTCATTTTGTTGGATAGATGTCATACAGGAGAGGCACCTGCACCTCACATACAGTGATTGGAAGGTGATGAAAGGGACTTGTTGCACATTATTGTTAATTTAAAGTAAAAAAACCCAAAAACAAACAAAAACCCGAAACTCCAGTATATCAATTTGCTAGTCATTTAACAGCATCTCTTATAAACAGCCCTGTAGATCATTTATAACATTGATTTAATTCCAGGTCCTAAAAGGAGCAGAAGACAATCCTTCTCAGTACATGAATTTTATGAATGCTGTCTTTACTGCTCAAAAACAGGTACAGTTTAAACTTTTGGTTTATCCATTTAGTGATTCATTGCTTTGTGACAGAATGTCATTCAGCATAAGTTCATGTTAACAGGTGACTCTCATTGCCAGATATCCCCACCTCTTCCAAGGTTTTTTCCGACATCCTTGCAGTGGCTTTTCATTAAATTTAACTCCCATAGACATTGTAAAAATGTGGCAGAATATCCTCATTTTTCTAGTAAACTTTATCTTTGCAGTGCTGAATACCTTGTTTGCCTCCGAGATTCAGTTCAGTCAGACATATCTTGTATTTATTTGCTGTCAGTTTTGACCATTTGGGCAACATTACGGTTAACTTAGGTTTCTGAATGAACTGGTGTTATGGATTTTGCATTTGTAAACATATGGAACTTACACAACAGTCCTTGCATAATTTAGTGAAATAGATAAGCTGTAAAAATCAGGTGGTAAATCTTATTTTCAGAGTCAGCATGATTATAATAGCTTTTAGTGTTCTGTTGTATAAACTGTTAGGCACTGTAGCAGTTAATATATACATACTGTACCCTAGATTTGAAAAAAGGGTTAAGTATGTGGCTGTAAGTAAAAGGACTAGCCAATTTTATTTACATAGTTTTTAAAATTGACAAATAGGAATAATGCATAATAATTTGTCTTTTTGATATATCAGTTGCATTCTAACATTTATTGTTTGATTTCAGAATGTTGTGATAGATGCATGTGTACTTGAGAATGACTCTGGTCTGCTGCAACAGGTGAGTTTATTTTTTTTGTTTTGTATGCGAACTTTGGAGAGCAATGCTGGTGGGCTTAGGGGAGAGAACAATGATGTTCATGAAAAACATATGAATGCATGCTTGAACTGTTGCATCTTCTTTTTCCTGTTGTATGTATGCTTGAATACAAAGTTCTAGCAACAAGATTTTTCAGCACAATTAAACAAGCATGTATATAAAACATACAGCAGGTATTTTATTACTTGACCTTTACTTTGTACAAAGTATTGGTACATCTGTGAATTGTTTTTTAGCCAAGATAATTTGAGTCTTTATCTGTCTAGAGTAATATGCACCTCAACACAAGTTTCAATAAAAAAATAACAAATGTCATTATACATTCTTAAGACAGCTGCCATACACAGTAGACTCTAAGTTAACCAGGAAACACATTGTGAGAGTCTGGGTAAATGTAGTTTCTGGTTGTTTGAGAGTGACTGTTAAAAGTGCAATACTATACCCCTTGCTATAGTATAAACTATGTATTGATACTGATATTGAAGTACAGTAATTAAAAGCAGATGAAGACAATCAAAGACAAATTTAATGTAATAGCTTTATTGTAAATGTAGTGTGTAAATTATGTTAAATGGCAGAAAATAAATTTTCAGCTTACTGAAAAGAATTTGTTAAACTCCCAGTAACTTAGAAAAAATATACAGACAGTCCTCGGGTTACATCAGCCCCGAGTTACGGTGTTTCGTGGTTACAACACATCTCCCGTTTACTGTATAAAGCCTTGTTTTGACCTAAGTGGTTTTGCGTCGTAAACGTCATAACGACAGCTTCGTGTTTCTTTTCATTATTAAACGTATTTTATATGTTTTTTTGATAATTATTGTGTTAGGATAGGATAAGTGCTTACAGTATGTTATTTACATACAGTATGTACGCATGTTCCAACTTACAGTGAAAATCGGTTTACGACATGACGTAGGAACGGAACAATGTCGTAAGTCGAGGACTTCCAGTATGCATACTTAAAACTATTACCATAAGAGTAGAGAGTTTAATGTGTAGATATTACATCATGATAATCGAGTTTGAACTTGCATTTCTGCTAAAAGTTGATTTTATTTAAATTTTAATTGCTATTTGTTTGAATTTTTTGCTGAATGCTTGGTCTGGTTAACAGTCTATTTTACTTGTTTACTGGCAGGCCTGTGATATCACAGGTGGAATTTACCTGAAGGTTCCTCAAGAAGCTGGCTTATTACAGTATTTACAGGTAGGAAGGGAACTACACAATTCAAGTTATATACATATTTTTTTTTAAGATGGCAGAAGACAAAAGTTTCTAGGTACTCAATGTTTTCTTTCTTCTTATGTTTATCAGCTTCCTTTCAAAATTAACCTTTGTTTTAAAAAAAAAAGAAAAGTGTGTTACCTGTTAAAGAAACCCTGAAAGTAAGAGAAGAGGTATCGATTTAAATAATGTTTGGTGATGTAAACATATTCATACCTTTACATGCACATGCACATTTTAAGGTGACTTGCAAACTTGTATATGGTGCTGTACAAGCAAAAACATCCTTTGTTTATGTAAGTGTGCATGCTGCCAGTTATAATTAAATTTGTTAAATATGTTGAAGTTTGTACAGTAGCAAGTTTTGCCTGTATGCATGTTCAATTCTGGTATTGGACATTGTGCTTGTATACAAAATATACAGCAGTTATGACAGGCTCTTGAGACATGGCTATTGAAGTGAGACACATTGTTTATGGACAGTGGTTATTTCTAACGGACCCATCAACACGTGGAAAGCTGACATTGCCTCCTCGGGCCCAAGTGGATTACAGAGCTGCTTGTTTCTGCCATCGCACACTTATTGATGTTGGCTATGTCTGTTCAGTTTGCCTTTCAGGTGAATTATACTTTCCATTTAAATCTTTAAAAAGTATTTGTTATATAAATGCTTTAAATGTGTGCTGCTCCAAGAGCACAAGTTATGTTGCTAAATGGCTATATGCTGTTATATGGGTTTGCTTCTTTTTAGGTTTGTGATCTTGATCTGGCTCCCTTTAGTGTTCTGGAGATGCATTCTCTTTCCCATGTTTACTGAAAACATCCACCCTCCCACACTACATCCTAACAACAAAAAAGCGCTTAAGCAACAAAAATTGAAGGAATAAAAAGACTGAGACACTTCATGTGGCAACAATAGCGTTATTAGTATAAATACAAATTATTCATTTGTATGAGAGTTCTTTCCATAAGCAAGTACAGTATATTAATTAAATAATCATGATCTCTTGCAGTGTTCTGCATGTTCAGTCCTATCTGTTCTACATGTCAGTAAGTACATATGATGAAAACCAAATCAGAAACAAAATACAGCAGAGGAAAAAAAGTTAAATTTAAAATAAGACTTTGATATTTTTAAGGATAGGCTAGAGCATTGGGCAAAGCAGAACTGTTGCAGATTTTATAGGTGGTGATAATAGTAATTTGGCAAACAGGCCAAATAATCCGTTATGTGGGTAATCTAACTATTCATACAACACTTTATATTTTAACAGACATCACTTTATTCAGTTCTTGAAATATATTTTTTGTGATTGCTTAAATGTACATTAGAAACAAAATTGTTTCTTGTGCAGGACCACTTTCAAGATAATGGGACCTCCAAAACTTGTCAAGAAGAAAGGGAAAAAGTCTAGCTGAAAATATATCAAGTGGTGTGTGTGTGAGAGAGAAGGAAATAGAGTGTGTGTGTGTGTGTAAAAACGTAAAATCAGAGCAAAAGTGCCTAGACTACAGGATTTAAACAGAATGCACAGGTCTTCCACTTTGAATGGATTTTTTTGTGAGTGAAATGCTGATAATCGATCAAATGTTGTTGTTTTAAGAAACTAGCTCAATATATAGATAGGAATAATGTGAATTGCAAAGACCCTCCGATCCATCATGTTATTTGCTTTTTTTTTTTTAAGTTACCCAGGGCTTCCGCTAAGGCTAAATTCTTTGGGGTCCCAGGGACCCCTTCTTCAGATTTTTAAGGGGTCCCTGTTCTTCGCCAAAATTTGAAGGGGACCCCATTGACGAAAACTGAAGGGGTCCTCCAAACTTTCAATGCGTACTGTACGCAATTTTTTGCGTAAGCAGAAGCCCTGGTTACCAACCACCACAATATTTTTGCAGTTTTATTGTCTTATGGACTGCAAACAGATCTTCAGGAATTCCCCAGAGCTTTACAGCTGAAGAGATCAAAATAAAAATGTTGAAGAAACATTACTCTTACTTTTTATTTAATATATGGAAGATATAAAAAAAAAAAATACTTATCAGGTATGTGCAAACAGGATGGAAACATCTCCAAGTAGCTGTATGCTTGCTTCATGCAAACTATATACCAAATCCTGCTGCAGGAATTAAAATGACAGTTCTGAGTGACAGCTTGCAACAAGAAATAGAAATGACTCGGATGTTCTGTACACAAAAATATAATTTTACTGCTTGATGAGTTAAAAGGGCGGATCATAGCTCATGACTGACTCGTAAGGAAATACACATATTCTAATTTTAAACATGTACAGTAAGAGGTATAAATGTAAATAGATATATGTTACAAGTTATATGAGCTGGCATTCATAACCTTGAATACGAAAGCAGAAGAATATACCTGTCCCTGCAGCTTTCTCTGTACTTTGCAAATTTGTGGCGGTCTTCCTTTCACCTATTTCAGATGTCAACATACTGTTGTTGCTTCCTAATTTTTTCTAAAATGTCTTCAGTTTAAACTGCATTCTCAATGTCTGTCTGAGAGAATAAAGCATCTTTAGTTCATCATCATATACTATTTTCTGGGGTTAGTGCAAAGGCACTTTTATATACATGGGTCTCAAATGTACAGGTTTTGAACCTGTATAGAGGGATGTGGGTTCATGAACAATTTGACTGCAAAATTAAAGGACTACTGTAGTAGTTTTGCTTGGTTTGCAGCTTTAGCTTCACAACCAAAGGATTCATTTTCATTTATGAAAAGCACATAAATTGATAAAAAGATCAGAAGCATACATTTTTATTAGCCTAATTCCATAAGACATTTTCACCAAGAACTCAAAATTTAGTCAATTAAACACTTATGAGCTGAAGACAAAGGGACAATATTTATAGATAGAGGTATGAGAGATGCTCACATTTGATCATGAACTTAAATAAACCATTATTATCTCAATTTCTTTGCATGTGCTGAATAAGCACTTTTAACTTTAACTATGCTGCAAATTAGAAGAAAAAAGTTCAGAATGTATGTGGCTATACATATAATGCAAATATCTTGTATGATGGCGAATAAGATGTATCCAAGGTAGATGGAGCCCAAATTTGCTAAAAATGCTGCCACTAGCTGCACCACAGAGCCAGAAAATGTTGAGTTGAATGCTGAAAACAAATTTTAAAACCATGATAATCTGCACTAATATTTTCATTTAGATGTCAAGACTAATTTTTTAAAAACTACTCTTCCATGTTCTCTTTCATGCACATACAAGCACATCAAACATTTACACATTAATAACAATGACGACAGAATAAAGGATACTTACCAAGGGTTGCTTGAAAAAAATAAAATGCGAGACCATAAATGCTGTTAGGCTGATTCAGAATGCTGTCCTTTGAGAGTACTTTATCTACTAATCCGAATCCTCTACCCCATCTGTAAAATAGTGTTTCAACAATCTGGATCAAAATTATGAGCATTGTGAAGTGTAACCGTTTTGAATTTTTGCCAAAGTTTTTTTTTTTTTTTTAAAGAGAATGATCTTTTAGATTGAAATTTAATATACCGCATGCATTTAACATACTAAAATTACAAAACAAAAAGCAGCCGAACCTGGATGTCAGAACCCGCGAACAACTCATTCGGTGACCGATGTCACAAAGTGCTGTGTAACCTTCTACACGTTCTGCAATTATTTCGACGTATAAGGCGTAAACACTCACGACTATTCCTAGGGTACATAAACTTAGCGTCCCTCTTTTGGACCAAAGAAGTACTCGTTTCGACGCTGTACCCTCCCTCATCGGCTGTGGTGCCATGTTTCCTGTAATGGCATGATAAGAGTAGCTTCCCTTCCACAAACTAGTCTTTGACTTCCTTTTCTTTGTTATTGTTTTTTTATTTGGTTCATTGCGCGAAACAAATATTACTTCTGTCCCAGTGTCAGAGGAATACGCCTTTCTTATCACTGCTGTGTTTAACCTAACCACACTCAAAACCAAATCACACAGCAAACATTTGCATGAGAAGTGCGTATTTACAGACACTGAATATATAAGATAATTTAATAAAATTCTAAATTCTAAAACCTACACATAGATAACAGGATTGTTTCTATCGTCTCAGGTTATTTTAGTGTGACGTTACGACCTCAAATGACATTTCTTAGCAACATGAGTAACAGTATATGTACTTTATCAATCGAAAAAAAAGCACGAGGAAAAAGATAACAGTTCATTTAGTCCAGAAGGCAATTCGAGGCAGCTAGATCAGGAACTAATATCCCGTCCTTGGTAATTCGATATAAACCCACAACTATATGATATATCATAATCTATTCTCATCCGCCAGACATTTTCATTTAGGTTTCAGACAGATGCACTCATTCGTGCCATATATCTTCGTGTCCGACTGATCAGTTAAAGATATAAATGACCTCATGCATAACATTGAAGTATAGTATAAATATAGGATTTTTGTGGAACCAAAAAGACAAAAATTGATCACACTGCAGGCTCCAGGGGGATTCGAACCCTCGACCTTCTGCTTACTAGGCAGACGCTCTAACCAACTGAGCTATAGAGCCGGTTGGAAATCCTCTCAGCTTTTACATTTATATAGAAAATGTTTTAACTTTGCAGTAGCCATATCCCTATTATTTTTAAACACAGCTTGCACAAACATTACATATGCTGAAAGAATTTTGCATCTTTTAGCTAGTGACTTTCTAGGTAACGGGCACCAGCAGACATCTCGTGTACACTCAGTAGATCATCCAAGAGTGATAGCCCCTGTGAACACTCTTCATGGAAAAGTTTGTGGACCTAAACAACAGTACGTCATAGTACGAAATGGAGCGCTAGGAAATTAATGCTTTATTGTACATTATCCTTTAGCTGTTGCTATGATACTAACATTAAAAAGTATATGGCAAATGTAAATAAATATTGTGCTGACATATAATAAGATGGCGGCTGAATCGCCACGTAAAGCTGTGAAATATAATTGCTGCATCGTGAGACCTCAGCCATACAGGTACAGGTAATGTTATGTTACCATCCCTATTGAGGGGTTCTTTCAGGTTTAATTTTTCATTGTATCCGTGCTTGCTGTTCCTCTAAATTTTAAAGCCGTTAGACACGTTCATGAATAGCATAATATTTCAAGTACACAGCTGCTTTATCAGTGTTAATTGTGTATGATTTGACATTTATCATCGTAATATTATTTCCCCATGAAAACAAGTGACTGACATTGTGATTTAATGTTGATTTTAATATAAAATCTATACATGTATTACTATGCTTTGCTTTTTCCTTTCAGTGATAAGTCGGTGGTTGAAAGTGTTGTCGATTTTTTTTCGGATGTTGTCCCGCAGGTATGTAAAATGGATAATGAAAGCATATGGTTTTATGATGATTATTATTAATAATTGAATTTGAAGAACCCATTTCTGTGTGGAGGCAAGTTCAGTGCCTTGAAATTCTTTGACAACTACTATTATAATTAGTAGCTAATTCATTAAGAGATTTATATGTTGAGGCAAACATATTTGACTCATTGTTATGGTCTAGGCTACTACTACTACTAATTGTTAATTTAAAAATGCTGCTCCTTGACAGTGGAAGCGCCTAGCACATAACAGTGATGACTAAAGAATAAATCATTAACAAAATAAAGAAATGAAAGTGGAAAAGTATGTGAACATAAGGACTAAAGAAAAGGGAAGGAAGGAAAAACTGCTGACAAATCGTATTCATGAGAAGAATCTGTTCTTTTCAACCTTTTTAGTCTTTTTGAAAGATTGCAGGCTTAGACTGTGTAAAATAACAAAGGTAAGGCATTCCATAAGCTGTGACCAAAAACAAAAAGTAAGCTGTTTTGGGTAGCAGACATTTTCTTTCAAAGAACATGCAGCCTGAAAATTTCCTTATATATGTTAAATGCAGTGATGCAGAACATGCACCCTGCTGTTGCCTGTGAATTACTCATTATAGATTCTGTACAAGTTTAAAGAGGCAAACCTGGCAAAGCATTTTTATATTTCCACATGCACACCCACAGAGACTGATGGCCATTAAGTTTTAAAGACAGATGTGTCTTCTTATGCAGGCATACAGCAGTGGACCCAAGACTGAAGAGAGAGAAAAAGTGCTATGGGTAAAGTTTGAGAAGTGCGATGTAAATGGTAAGAGTCCAAATCTAAGCAGTAGTTTCCTTCCATAATTTGTAGTTTTTCAGTACCTTGTTATATAAATGAAGGTATATTTGTGTTATATATGTATATCATGTCTTAGACATGACTCACATTTTCTGGTTTAAAAATAGTCTTTGTATCTCAATTTTTTCAAACCAAAGAAACCTTTCAATTGCTAAACTACAAAAAAGAAAGAGACATTGTTCATATCCTTTAGAACGTTTCTTCATCTTGTCAAAAGTGATTTTTAAAAAAAATGCCGAAAAAAAAGAGGTTCATGTACTATCGTTTAGTACTTTCTATTGCAGCTCCTTGCTCCTAGTCTTACTACATGCTTAGTAACTGTATTTAGGTTGATCCATAAAGAAATTACTTGAAGTGAGTAGGTATGCTTAATGTTTCTTATTTAACTTGTGCGTAATGCAATTGTCTGCAAGTGTCAAATAACAATGGTTTTTGTGTAAAGTAATCTGAACAATGCAGTCTATTTATCGGACTTCATATTTGTGTCTAATATTTTGTTGTCATTGTTTAGGTGGTAACTGTTTATAAAATTATTCAAAGAAAGAAAGAAATGCGAGGATGAGTCAGATATTTTATTGTTTCTTGGCTCCTCTACAGATATTTGCAGTAACCCCAACCTGAGCATATCTGACCATACTGGGTTCCCTATACTTGTGGTGCTTGGATATAGCAATGGTGTGCAGATCTGGCACATCACAGTAAGCTTTTTACTTTTATTTAACTCACAATGTTTGTCTGTCTGGTTGGAATTTTATAGTCGATTTTCACCCATTTTAGAGGTCTTAAATTTTCACCAGTTACTCATTTCTGGCGAAAATGCAATATTAAATCATTTCCAGCAGTCCACAAGTAGTAAAATAATGTAAAACAAATGTTTTTTTCTTCAGTAAAGTATTTCATGAAACGTAACTCTGTAGACTTGATTCTGCTTTTGCATGCAATAGTTCCTTCCCTTGGATGTTTGCACTAGTTTCTAAAAAAACCCCAATAAAACTAAAATGTTTGTGAAAACAGTCAAACAGTGGTAGTACTAAAGTTAGGATATCAGAATGTCAGGAATTTATCAAACAGTTTTTTTCTTTTTTGAAAATGATGCAACTCTTTAAATAAGGTGACCAGACGTCCTGCTTTAGGCGGGACAGTCCCGATTTGGACCTCGTGTCCCGCCTGAATATCGGGCGGGACGCCCAATGTCCCGCTTTCTGGCTTTCTGGCAAGTACATCAAATGTCCTGATTGTCTTTAAAAATCACTTTTTTCGGCGTTTTTTGACGGTGACGACACCATCATCGGCACGTGTCCCGCTTTCGCCCCCGAAACGTCTGGTCACCTTACTTTAAAGACATCAGACACAAGACGGCATTCATACATGAAACTAGAAAAGACCTACCTTTACTCACCCCATGTAGGCTACTTTTTATTACACACTTTTATTTAACTCATTATGCTTGTCTGTCTGATTGGAATTTTATGGTCAGTGTTTCACCCATATCCTATTAGTCCTAGAGGTTTGAAATTTTCACCAGTACTCATTTCTAGTGACAATGCAATATTAAATAATTTCCAGAAGTCCACAAATAGTAAAACAATGTAAAAAAAGGTTTGGTGTGATTTTCTACAGAAGCTGCATTTCGAATAAACATAGAACACCAAAAGAGATATTGCAATTTGATTATACTAATAGAGGAGATGTGTTATGATTCTATTATCTGGCTTCACATCCAAAGAAGGGATACATTCACAAAGTAAAATGAAAACAAATCGATGACAAAATGAAAAAAGAAAATTCCGAAACCTAAAGAAAAAATTATTTCACCCTTTTTTTTAGAATATTGCAAATAAAAGTGTGCTTTTATTTTATTTCTCTGTAAATCTAGGGAAATAACTTGCTGTTGAAACTCAGGCTTAAAGTAGAGATACTACTTTGGAATACCAATAGTAAATGTTTTGTCATTGAAACTCACAACCCATTTTGAAACCTGTTTATTTTTTTGGGCTGTCTTTTCATTGACCAATTTTTATCAGTGATGGCTTTTTCAGTACCAAGGAGAAGCAATGGAGGTACTTTCACTTCGCCAGGGCCCTATCTGTGTGCTGAAGATGTTGCCAACACCAGCCCCTGATGTGGATGCATTCACAGGGAAACGACCACTTGTTGCAGTATGTGACTCATCTAGGTGAGAGCATTAACTTTTCTTCATTAAGCATCTGGTCCATTTTTTCTTCCTTACTAAGTTTAAACATCTTTTGTGATGCAAAGTTGTTTTCTAATGGCTGGGCAAGTGCAGTTCCGTGCATGTTATGATGTCTCCAAATCTAGGTGAATATCTTTTCTTATGCTCTTGAGAAACATGGCTATAGACATCACCATGCACAGAAAGAAGTCTTCAGCACAGACACTAGGATTGTACATGGAGACAATTAAATAGTCAAATTTTCATCCAGCGGGAGAGGTGGGACCGTATGTTAATTAAGCATATTTGTGTACTAACATGACATCACGATTTTAACATCTTTCTGTGCATAGAAATGTTTGTTGGCTTTTCTGCCAGAAAAATTTCCTCACCTTGAGAGCCTCAGTTCAGATTCAATGTTACTTACCTAAAATTTCTAGCATTTATGTCAGATAATTGTAGATTCTAATCCCATCTTGGGTTGTTTGGCTGTGTGAAATATTTGTTTTAAAACTGGTGCCAATACAGTGCTGGTCAACCATTTTGCTGCGTCAAGTTTGTGTCCCTGCGATCAGGAGATGAGGTTCACAGTGTGTCATTCAAAACACTTCAAGTCCATTCTATAGAGGCAAATAAAAGGTGAGTTTTCAAGTGGTCTTCAGTAACTGTTTGCAGTTTTGGTCACATGGATAGATGTTTGGCATATTTTTAACGCATAATCTTGTAAAAGACCTATAACACATTGTTCATCTTCTGATATAAAATAAAAGAATTGTGTATGTTAAGGTTGCACTCATATAAAGTGAAATAGTTGTTGACATCTTACAGTTGTCTATGGATCTGATCACACCACAGAGGATTGACAATAATCAAAGTGAAAAAAAATACAGTGTCTTAATAGATATAATATGAAAAAATAGGCAAAGATCTGAACCACTTGCTGTAAGATTGTGTATAGCAGATTTTTAATTTGCATCACATTAAAGCAGATCTTATAGTTTCAAAGTTCCTTTCTCCATCAGGTATCTGGTTATGGTTTTTCAAGAGAAGCTGGCAGTCTTTGATGCCTGTCGTCTGAAGCAGCTTTTTCAGATCAATGGTTAGAGTTGACTTAATACTTTACATAGATAATTAAAAAACACATCCATTTGGCTGTGAAGCAGTATTCTTGAACTGTGAAGAATTAATCCTTTTCTTTTCTTGTCTTCCTTCTCTCTTCATGGCCTTTCAAGTTTTTTTCCTCTTACATTTGCTGGTAGGATAGGGAAGGGTGTTTCTCCACAGTAGCTCACCAGTGTGCTGCATACAAAACAATAAGCTTGTCACAATTGTGTCTTGTATATATATATAAAACTCCAATTTTACTTTTAGGGGGCTTGTAGATGTTTTTCTCAGACTAGCATACCTTAGTCTAATCTGGAAACCCAATCGTAAGAATTCTTTTCTTTGCTTTTGAAATAAGCCATATCGGAAAAGTAGATTGCACTACAGTAATGTTGGCATTTTGTTACATAAAATTTACTAAAGAATAAAGAGAAAAATACACTAAATTTTGTTGTGTTTAAGGTTGTTACCCATGTCCGGGAATCAATGTAAATCCAATTGCTCTTGGCTCCCGCTGGCTGGCATATGCTGACAAACGGGTATGTGTCAAAGGTATACCAGCTATAAGTGCAGCAAACAAGGGAAACAAAATGTGCAATCTCATACTAACTTTTATTATTTAGTAAAGATTTACTTTACATTTCACTAGTCTTTTTTTAGCTAGATTATTGTGTATAAATTAATGAAGAAGCGGGAAAACACAGTTATCATCCACTTAAAAGCTCTAATTCATCTATAGTTGATGCCACTTAAGCAATAGTTTTCAATTTACTTAATAGTCATGGTACAAGACAAAACAAAAAAGTTGAGAAATAATATTGTAATTTTTGTGTATGTATGAAAATAGTTTTGCTCAACCCAAAAGGGATCAGAAACATTTGTTACTAATAAAGACAATCCCTCCTGTGAGGTTTTTGGTCATATTAAAGCATATTAAAGACAAATGATTAATGTATAGTGGCAAAATTTGTATTGGCTAAATATGCTTTGGAATCTGCAAAAACTATGAGTGCTATTGTTTGCAGCTAGTACCTGTGCATCAGTCAAGCGGTGGGATGTCAGGGGATGGGTCCCAGTCTTATGCCGCCACAGTCATTAGTGCAGCCAAAGTATGTACTAATAACTTGTTTTCATAGTCTGTTTTTCTCCATTACGATTTTCTTCATCATATTACAGGAAATAATTGTAATGCTTTGGTTTTATTCCTACTGTGTTCAATTTTCTTCTATTCTCCTGCAATATAATCTCTGTACTAATTGTAACATTCTTTAAAGAAACAACCTTATCTGCAGGGTGCTTTTAAAGGGCTGACAATGTTTGGAGAGGCCATGGTTCACAGTGTGACTGGATCAAAACCTGCGCAGAGTCCTAAAAAGCAGGAGCTGGCTCCTCCAGATGAGAATGGTTATCGCCCCGGCATTGTCTCTGTTGTGGATCTTAAAACAGTATCCACTGATCATGTAAGGACCATGTTCTAACTCTCTTTTGCTCATAATAACTTTCAGTCATTCGATTGTCCTTGTAATTATCATCAAATCATTGCAATCATGTTGGTCCTCAGCTTTTTGTTTGTTTTTTTTGACTTTCATGTTTGCTGCACTGCTATGACAATTGCTACTATAGTTATTTTCTGTGTTAGTTGTTTTTTCACATTATCATTGATACTTTCAAGTGTTAGGACAACATTCTATAGGAATGATGAAACAGAGGCTTGAATCATTGATGCCTAAGATGGGTTCAGTAAAGTCACAGTACACAGTGCTTAGGTGTTACAAGTTCTTTCGATATTTTAGGAATGCCTATTTCTGTTGACAGTTTAGTGTGAGTGAAGACCCAGAAATAGAAGGCCTTATTGCCCATTTCCATGCCCATGCAAATGAGCCTGTGGCTGCCATGGCCTTTGACCCGAGTAGCACTCTGTTACTGACAGCATGCAAGCTGGGGCATAATTTTCACGTGTTTCGGTTGATGGCACATCCATGTAGTTCTTCTCTTGGAGCTGTGCATCACTTGTACACCCTGCATAGAGGAGATACCACTGCTAAGGTATGTTATTGATTATGTGGCGGCATGTGTACGGCAGTGGCACATAATTTAAAAAAAAATGTATTCATACATGGTAAATACATTACAAGTTTTAGATAAAAATATACTTACAAATTACTTCTTTTTAATTAACGTTTATCAACAAGTCGTAATATTTAATAACTGCAATGAAGATGGTGTAGAAAGATGTTTGGCAGAGTTGATGTATGCATTTGAAGGAGTTTTTTCCTGGCACTTCCAAGTGTTTTCACAACCTGTGACAAATTGTTGTTTTTCGCATCAGAATACCAATCCTTGTGTGTTTTTACCACATAAGAAATTATCATCTTTTCCCACCAGTAGAGAGTTCATTAATCTGTGCACATTGGAATTGGCATTTTAAAACCAGCTTTTGTAATAAAATATTGCTGATAAAGGTATCTCATTTAGGCAATGAGAGTAAAAGTGACAATAGTATGAAATCCTTATTAATTAGCCATCACTTTAAAAGTACTTTTTATTTGCAGGTCATGGATGTGACTTTTACAAATGATAGCCGCTGGGTTGCTGTGAGCACACACCGTGGAACAACCCACGTTTTTCCCATTACACCTTATGGAGGTGAAATGAATGATGTTCAGTTTTCTTTATGACACCTAATGAACAAAGACTAAACTGTTCTCATCTTTCCTTGCATGTTACAAAAGGTCAATGAACTATACAGACTTAAATCAGTAAATTGAATTTTGTGCCTATTAAAATTGCATGGACCTAAACTGTTCTTCTGACCAGAGTTTTAATAGAATCTCTTATGTGTTTTAGCTACACACGTGTTTGAATGTAGAGAATGGTAATCTTTATGAAAAGAAGGGTATCATGTTTGAGATTAAACTCATATGCTAGCTTCTCTGCCTAGAGGTATTGTTTCTAGTTATGGCTTATTACAGTCCATACATTTTACTTTGAATGCCTTTCCTTACACAGGACCTGTCACAGTACGAACTCACTGTCAGGCCAGAGTAGTAAATCGCGCAAGCCGCTTCCATAAAAGTGCAGGTTTGGATGAACTGGATCAAGGAGCAGCTGGTCGCCAGTCACCGGTTCTTTCTAGCAGTCCAGGATCTTCAGGTCAGAGGTCACCTGTGTTAATGTGGGTGGTAGTAGCAGGATGGAAAGTATTTTATTTTGTGTAGGACTTGTGTACTTGTTTTTGATTGTTCATGATCCTCTTAAAACTCATGTAGACGAGCTACCTTACACCCCCAGTTCCCCATTCTCCTTTACTTCCTTTTTCTTCTCTTCTTTGAATGTTTATTTTGCTAAGTATGTGAGATATCCTGAGAGAGATCATGTTTATTATATTACTATTTCTTTTAAATGCTTACAAAAATATCTTAAGTAAATTTTGAAACTTACCAGATTAATACTTGTCTAAGTTATAATGATAATGTGCCAGAAATATTTTACTTGGATGTTCAAAATATTCGGATTTATACTATTGAAAGGTTTAGACTTTTGATTTTTTTTTCAGAGTGTAAAAATGTTTGTTTTCAGACTAGCTAACTAGTTCCAGCATTAAGTACATCTAGTTAGTCTTTCTTGTAATTATGCAGGTCCCCATGACCACTACCCAAGCCTGATTCGCCAAAATGCTTTGAACAACAACATGGGCAACCCCCGCCTTCCCCCGTTTCCACACCCCACCACCATCTACCCACTGTCTCAGATCAAACAGCAGATCCTGATTGCTGGGCTGGGTGCTGGCATCAGTAGTGCTGCAAGTTCACGACCTCAGTCACCACCCCACAGTGCATCAGCAGTTGACAATGTTTTCAGTGTGGCGGCCTGCTTTGCGGCCCCTCGGTTATGGATCACATCATCTTCCCTCAATATGGACAGGCGTAAGTTAACTGTTATCAAGTCCTTCATTCGGACATAAAGTTTTAACACGTTTGGTATGCGTCGTAAATATTCTTACACCTACTTGTACTTTGGTACGTGTCAGACTACTTGTTTCATCTACTAAGATCAATAACTTTAATGCAAAGAAACCCCACAAAAAAACACATTCATGATGAGATGTAGTTCCACAAATGGTTAACATTTCTGAATTGAATAGTCCAGTTTTAAACCTGTGCAAATGACAATAAAGGTTGATTTTTGCATAGTTAGATCAGTATTCATTTTTATTTTTCCTATAATATCATTTTTAATTGTGCTTTTAAAAAAATAAATTAAGTGAATTTTTGTGTGCACTAAGGTAGCACTGTCAGTGTCACTAAAAGACTTGAAGAATTAATCAGGAGACTTGTTGAGCAATTTATCAACGAGAGAAATTTAATAATTACAATAGTGGGTAATAGTAAACATGAGAAAATTGACTGTGCACACACATACACGCTGAGATATGTATATAGGTTTATCCTTACCCAAAACACACTCATATGCATATGCAGGCACATTAAGATGTCAACAATCAAGCACCAACAAGAAATGCTTATTTTTTTCCCTTCTTTTGTAAAAGTGTAAGTTGGTTTTTGTTAAGAGTGTTGAGCCGAGCTGGGTTAAATTTAGGCGCTCTGGTTTGTCATTATTGTCATCAAGAGTGTGATGACTTGTTCTGACTTCTGGTAGAGGGAGGTAAGAAGTTGTGGTCAGAAGGCCTCTTTGTGGTCAGCCAGAATGGCACAGTCACACAGTACCTGTTGGAGCCTCGCCCACGAGCAGGTGCAACAGAGAAAGTGAATGAAGACATGGCACTGGACTTGGGGGTGACAGGGCAGCTCCAGTGGACACTTAACCGGTTAGTTATAGGTGTCTTTAGGCGACAGTGTCAGATTTTTTGACATTGCACTTCACGTTTTGCTTTTTACATGCTTTTGACATTTTCTAAGGCTTAACTTACATAAATATTGGCTACCGATTTTCCAATTCTTTTTGGTACATTATTGGTGTTTTCCAAGGAATGTCAAGAGAGTTAAAAAAAAGTGTCTACAAACTTAATTAATAGGATAGACTGTAGAATATTCCACTGCACTTCATCCTTACAAAAATATTATTCAAAGAGAAACAGCCAGGAGCAGAAATCTTTCAGAGATGGCCATGTGGTGAAGTACTGTCAGCTTAATACAGTTTTAGAGGCTATAGCAGTTACAGTTGTAAAGGTTTGCTGACAGAATATGTTGCCTAGCTATGCATTAGAAAGGGGTGCAGATAAGGAGAATTTCTGACATCATGATGCCTTAAGCAGCTTGATGTTTATTATTTATTGTGGAAATGCACTTTATCAATAATTTTTTTTTTTTTACTTGAGTGTTGCTGATATTTTTGTTATCATTAGAGTGACAAGGGGAAGTAGCTGCACATGAAACATAAATAAACTAGAATAAGAATTTTTTTCTCCATTTCTACTCGCTCTTGGACTTGGAAAAGAAGCAGATGACAATTTTTTCAGGCCTAAATCATCACCAGAAGTGAAACCTCCACTGCCATTGAACAGTCCCCTTATCCAGGCCACTGATGCAGTCTTGACACAGCAGCTGACACCACTTGCTGGTTAGTCATTGCCTTTAAGAAGACAAAACTAAGCAGGTCAGAGATAAGGAAGTCAGAGAAGACCTTTTAAACGGTGTTAATAATGAGAGTAGTATTACTAGAAGTAACAACAGCAGCAGAGAAATTGATGTTTTTATCTCCTCCTCTAACCCTGTGGGGATCATAAATGAAAATAAATATTAATGCTGCAGAGACATGCACTGATGTAAAAAATGCAAACATTTTATTTTTCTTCCTGTTTGGCATTGACTTTCACAAGGATCAGACGTTAATTTTAAATTATGAAATTACAGTTTTATCATTACAGAAGCTTAATAAAAACCTGTATGTACAGCATTTTTTGTTGGCTATCTATATTTGTAAAAAAAATTTAGGACATTTTGTTCTGTTGTTAACTTGATCGGGATTATCCTGAACAGATTTAAAAGAGGATTTGTCTTTTTTTTATGTCTTCTTGCTTTGCTATTTTTTATTTTTGAAGGAGTATTATTGAGAGCAGGTAAACATTTAATGCGTTGTTTGTTTTCTTAGATGGTGCTGAACCTGCGATGGTCACACGGTATGACTCTCGGGATAGCCTCTCTGACCATAGCAGTCGAGATGAAATTGATGAACATTGGTTGTCACAGGTATGGACAAATGGCTAAACCACAAGCATATAATAGTTGTTTATTGTTTTTAATAATTTTTTTTCATGCTCATAGAAGATATTGGCTGACGTTTTGTTCATTCTATACCAGATGACATGACTATGTAGAATTGACCCTTCTAGCTACCAATGAACAGGGAGCACACAAACTCCAAATAGTTATGTCATGTGGAAAGTACTCAAAGAAATTTTTACTGCAAAAAATGTATATATTGTTTAAGACCTTTAAATCCTTGATACTGTATTTCTAGGTGGAGATAATCACCCATGCTGGCCCTCATCGCCGGTTATGGATGGGCCCACAGTTTGTGTTTAAGACATATCAGAACACACAGAACACAACTGTCTTGTCGTCCTCCTCTCCTTCTCTGCTTTCACAGTCACCTGAGACCCAGGTGTCAACCATGGACATAATTGCTGACCAGTGTGACCTGGAGAGTCTCAGGTAGGGAGAGGTGTGTGTTTGTGTGAGTGCATATGGGTGCATGCATGTGTGTGTGTTTTCATGTTATCCCTAGAGAAACTGGAGTTTGTGTGTGTGTGTGGACATTAAAGTTTGGGTTGGTGTTATTTGAAAGGTTAGGTTTAGTATCATGGGTTAAGGCTTTGAAATTGCCATGTGGTAGATGTGAGGGGCAACCAGGGACATGCTAATTTTTTACTTTTGGTGTCTTTCTCAGATATTATATTTTTTGTGGAATTTAGTGATGGTATGTATAAAAAGGGTGCTGTGTGCAGGTGCTGCTTTAGGAAAAAAGATTGCTTTTTTTTTTCTCAGAAATTCTACTCTCCGAAACCAGGGTCTCTCCAGTTTCTGTTCGGCATACCCTTATTTTATAGCCTAACTTGCTATGACAGACTTCACCTATCATATTCATCGTGCCCTAATGTTCTAACTTGCTATGACAGACTTCACCCACCACGTTCCAGTCCAATGGCAATGCCAGTGGCACGGCCTGCCTACCGTCGATCTTCAGGGTCTGAATACACACCCTCACCTGGCCGCTCTGCAGCTGCTGCACCTTTGCTGATTGAAGCAGGTGAGTAAGCACTGACTAAAGCAGGTGAGCTGGCTCAGCAGTGGTGATGGTTGTCACTCTTCAAGACAGCAGTTACTTCAGGTCCCTGGAGAAGGATATAATCTTGCCCATTTCTTCCACAAAGTAGGTACCCTTGGCTTATGTAACGTACAGGCAGTAAATTAAAGGATCATTTCTAGATAGAAATAATAGATCATTTCAAAGAAGTACTTTGTTATTTTTAATTTCTTCAGCTAGATTGATTTATAATTTAATTGTTTATAATTGTTTTGGATTTCTATAGGCAGTTTTGACCAGTCCCCTAATCTGAACGATGTCATGTGTGGCTTTGCCGAGTCCAGTTTGATGCGCCATCCACGTAGCAGCGAAGAGGATGATGACAGACTTCGGCAGACGCTAGCTGATGCAATGGCAGAATCCCCTATCGGGGAAGGGGGACCAACAAGCACACGACTTGAAGGTAAACTCTAATCTGATGATGTCTCCACATTGTTTTATTTTAAGTATATGCTTGTGGGTCTATCAATTATTTAACAATAGGGTGTAGGAGAGTGTTCAGTTACAAAATCCTATAAGGATAAGAGATAAGGCTGACAAGATGCAAGCTTTCATGGGAGGTAACACCTACCAAAGGCAAAGGTTTTCAAACAGAACTAACTCCCTTTTACCATATAGTCTGTCTTTGGCGTCTTCCTGAATTGCAGGTTATTGTTTTCAATTGGCCAATGCTTAATCACTAAATCAGAGTTTGGGCAAGCATGGAAAAATAGTTTGAGATGCAGCTCATGCTTGTTGTCCTCTGTTGCTCTTCTTTTCTTTCTCTCACACACATTTTTTTGTTTTGCCTGTGGAGGAGAAACAGAAATCCATACAATATAGTGTTTATAGAAACAAATCATGACCCACACATGAAAAAGACTGGTAGATAGCTTTGTCTTTAGACCTTTGTTTCAAGAGAGATCATTCTCATGGTTTGGGCACAGGGTGCAACGTGCTTGTGTGTGACTGTGAGGGCGATTTTAATGTGTCCTACCTTTCAACTGGCAGTGGCACAAGTCTCTGTGGCCAAGATGATTGGGGTATAAAAACCTTATTTTCAAAAGGGTAGACACCCAATTGCTTTATTTGGTTCTGTTTTTTATCATTATAAGAATTTTTTTTTTTTTTTTGAAGTTTTACACAAAGCACCTTGTTCACAAGTTTTAGTTTTTTTCAATCTCATTTTTGTGTTTTATCACGTTTTGTCAACAAATGCCATTACCACCCCCAACCCCACCTTTACTTTTGCTCATGTATTTTAGTTCCATTTTGTTGTTTTCTGTTTTTTGCACTCTTATTAGTTACACGTACTTATTGCACCTCATTGTATAAAGGCTATTTACTGGTTATCCAACAGCAGATAATGGAAATGTGCTAACATGGAAGAACACACTTTCTCTCTTTCACATTCACACACACAAACATATTTTTCTGATAAGATAGTGTAATTAACTAAACTAGGTGGCATCATATATTCGCAACCTTTTGTTCAAATGAAGTGCATTTGTCCTACACGATCATCTATTTAAACAAAATCCTAAGGACTGGGTGTTCAAGGAACTGTTAACTATCTTACACTTCAACTCTGGTAATTGACGCTCCATTTCTCTAGAAGGGTTGAGGGGAAAGCACAGACTTGTACATCATACGGTGCTTTGTAAGAGGAAGCAGCCTCGTCAGCCGATGCCATGACCTGAAAACTGGAGCAAGGACGAGCTTGCTTTATTTTATTTTTTTTAAAAATTGTAAAACACTTTTGACAGGGAGCTTTGAGTGCAACGTTCATATGGCTGTATAATTGTTGCTGGAGAGGGCGGGGTGTTGTAGGGTGCTCAGTGTTGACGAGCCATGTTGTAGAGGAAGGGAACACACCATGCATAACGTCATCGCGGACTGGGACTACGAGTCAGTCGGTGCCCGGAGAGCAACTGCCGCGCATGGAGGTGTGAGGCTGGGGTGGATAGAAAAGATGTCAGTCGTCGGCGCGTGCAAGCAGACGACAGCTGGTAATGGGGGAAGGGTGGGTTGCACGCGTGCACCAGAGACCACACTACTCTGGAGGGTTGAAAGCCCGGGGAGGGGAGCAGGACAACGGTGGTAGCGCCGAACGTCTGAGAATGCGGCTCGCGAATTCCTTCGGCCGAAGATGTCGTTTTGGTGCACCAGCAGGCCACTAGAACATTGAAAACTTTTGTCGCGGGGGAGTCGCAGACCGAGCGACCGACCGTTGTCGTCGCCACGGTAAGTAGTTGTGACAAGAGGAAGCCACTCCAGCGGCGATAATTTACTTTTTTTTTTTTTTCTATGTAAGCAGGGGTGTGGAAGTGGCGCCTCCGTGGAGAGGGTGGCGGGGCTGACAGGCTTTGAGCAGTCGCCGGGTGGCGGGTACGTGTGGCACGCAGGGGCGGGGCGACCACGCCAAGGGAGGTAATTAGGGGCGGCAGAGGCGACGCGGCAAAAGAGAAGAGGCCGCGGTGACTTCCCCTCGACCCGTCCGCGAGAAAGCTTTAGAGTTGCCTGTGGACACAAGAGGTCTGGCGCTGAGTAGGCTTTTGTTGTCGGGTGCGAAGTGCGACAGGCGGGGAAAGCACTGTCGCCTGATGAGTTGCTGGTAGGGGGCTCTACCTGCATCATAATAATGTTAAAAAAAAGGCGTCGTCGTCGTCTACTGACGATGCCAGGGCTCGATCTTATCGAAGATATGTTTGAACCCCCTACCCTGCCCTGCCCCTCCCGTCAACTTTCGTCGCTTCTTGTCCTTGCGCCTTGCGGTCCTAAAACAGCCGGTGAGATTCCTACACTCTCCTTCTCCCACCCTTTCTACATTCTTGTGGGACACTTTGTCGCTCAGCGTCCGCGTGAGTCTGACAAGGGTGTCTCACGTGAGAGCAACCAAAAGGTCAAGCCCGCGTGACCAGTTGTAGGACAGACCTGTCCCAACAGGAGGCATGAACACGTCGCCTTTATCACTGTCTAGTCACTCCTGTCTGTTTATTTATAGTCAGAGCTTTTATTTTTGCCTTTTCCGTATCTGTCCCAAGTTGACGCTCTCTCTCTCACACACACACCACTTTCAGACCCTTTCTAGCCATGTAAAAAATAATCTGAGGTGGGTTGATATGTCAGCATATTTTTTTCTTGTTCTGCAAGTTGACGGCAGTTTGGACCGACTTATCTGATATCACTGTGTCATGTTCGGCGTCGGCAACCGCTTCCCTTTATACTGCTCACCCCTTCAAGTACAGATCGTCCTGAGCGACGGAAAGCACCAGATCCAACCGCGAGGAGGGGGAAAAAAAGAGGGGTTACTTTTCTGCATCGTTAGTTTATCTTTCGGACATGCGACTGTGGGATGTTTAGAGGTGCACAGAAGGTTTGAACTTGTAGTAGATCGATGATAAAAAGGTGGGTGACATCATGGCAGTCACCTCAACAACCTAGGCTCTAGTCCTTGCTGATCTACACGACGGAGTTACTACTCACTGCACTGGCTAGCGTGTTCGTTGTTGTACTTACTGCTGCATATTTAATAGCAGTTATAGAATTGTAGCTTCGACTGCATTTTTAAATCAGGCATGTCAAACTGAGGGTCCCCTGGGGGGGGGGGGTCGAATGGGTCACATTTGTGCTGTCATCAGGGCCTGCTCGTGTTTGACATGCCTTTTTTAAATCTTTATTGTATCAAATTGCTATGTAGACTATATAATTATAATTACTAGCATAATAACCGTTATAACTACTGCTGTATTTATAGTTGTAATTTGTACTTTTTTGATTACTTCTGTGGCATTTACAATTTTTTAAGTCTACTGTATTTACAGTTGTATTTTCTATCGCAGTTGCTCCTGTATTGTATATGTATATAAAACTGTATTTTTGATGGGTGGTTTACCAAGCGTCTCTTATAAAATTAGGCTATGTATATTTATTATGTAATAACTGCTGCTTGATCTTACCAGAATATTGAACACTGTCTTACATGTGACTCGTAATAATCTTCATGATTTTTTTTATGTGATAATTATTCGCTTTGTGTGTTTGTCCGTCCATGCGTACATGTGTGCAGACGTGTTTCACGGGAGTAACGAGACACTCAGCACCAGCTCCGGCTCCAGCAACAGCGCTCTCAACCAAGGTCATCGCTCGTCTGACATCGACATCGTCTTCCCTAGCGTCACGGAAGGCTCGCCCGACCTGCTGGGGTGACTTCATCTCACCTCCCTACCCACGTCCTTGGCGCATGTCACCTGACACGGCACATGCTTGCTGGCTCCGACCTCCAGGTTACTGGTGACAACCTGACCCCGTGGACGAGCGACCTTCATCGTCACAATTTGATATCAAAACGTTGTTCTCCTCCATTTTTTTTCGCTTATCCTCGTTACGCAGATGATTGGTAACGGAGTTGTATTATCTGCCTGCCTAGGAGACTTTTCCCTCTGATCCACTCTTCATGTATATATATAAAACTCTGCGTTGCGTAGATGCATAGAGTCTCGAACTCTTGCGAATCCTCGTGAAGTCTCGCAGAAGAGGACTTTGCATCTTCGTGTCGGTGTTATCGCTGTCAATTTCTTTCTCGGGTTTTGCTTTAAAACAGAAAAACAATCTAGTCTTCTTAAGGACCGTGCCTCTCCGCAGTTTGAAATTGGAATCCGCACAGCTTCCGCTTTATAGTTTCTCGTCAGCGATTCGGATAAGAGTGACCCGTGTATTGTGATGTGAGGTGTGATGGAACAGGACGGTAGTGAACTCCAGCCTTATTTCCAGATTAACCGGAAATAGCTGTTTACACCAGTCTGCGTTGCGTATGTCGAGGACTAAGTTTCGCATTTTTTTTCTGAATTTCTTTTGATGTGGACTGAGGTGCGGTGATCTTGCCACTGAGATTGCAGGGGGATGAAGGGATGGGGGATGATCGAGTCCCATGGATTGTTGGGATATCTTTCTAGCAAGGTTAGCAACTGGGTGCAGGGGAATTCTGAGCAACTTTACCAGTGCTTTGTACAACTGTTTGTTCTGTGATCAGCTTTCGCCGCCATGCTGTGTTAGGAATTGTCCAACGCAAAAGGGTTTTGGATCATGTGTGGTGGGGGATACACAGCTGATCTCTCTGAGCCCGAGCTCTATCTGCTGCGTTAATCACGTGGTCCCATGTGTAAAACAAATGTTTGTAAAAGTTACTTTGCTGTATAGTACTTAAAAAAATTGTGCGTCAGTTTGCGTTCTTTCTCTCCGATGTCTTGTCATTGTGCGCACCATCTGTTTTTCCTCGTTGAACACACCCGTATTTCAACTGTTTCAGGGTGTTGGGGGATGGTCGTGGGGGTCGGGGTCGCAGTTACATTCGACAGCTTGCGACACACCATTACGCGCGCACGAGCACACACTATATATATTATGAAAAAAAATAAGCATCGGTGACCAAAAGGAGATGTTGATCAGGGGCTTATGCATCCAGCTTTACGCATTAAATATATATGTATGAATATACTATTCTTTACAAGTATTGTTGTTGACCTTTTGGATACATATGATGAGACGAGTCAGGCGTGTGTGTGCATGCGCGTGAGAGAGAGAGAATCCCCTTCATCAGTGTATTCTTAGATTTTTCCTTATTTTGCTGTAAACTGGTAAAGCTCATATCGTCGAATTCTGACATACCACGTGGCATTTTCCAGAAGAACGAGAGAGAACAGTGGACATGTAAAGTCCTGCTGTCCGACAGGCGACTTTCTTTTTCCAACCGTGTTGGGCGACTTAGTAATACCTATACAGTTAGGGACAATTATACAAATATGGACTCTTTCATAGACAAGGGGTGCATGGCTCTTTTTTTTCTTTCTTTTGAAGCCAGACTAGAACAGTGTCAAAATTTTTTTAAGCCTTTGGTTCGGTTCTCGTTACAGATATAATATTTTAAAAGTAAAGGTCTCAGTTTTGTTTGTTCTAGATATATATGGTGTGTGTGTGTGTAGACATTTAGGCTTAATACATAAAATGAGGGTTTGGGTTAGGGTTTTGGTTAGTGCAAGGCTGCAACAGGTCCAGGGTTTGATTTCGGGCTGATTAGAGCACGTGTCGCCCAACTCGGTGGGAAAGGTAAGGTCACGTGCGACGGGCTCGGGACTGTCGTGTTTTCGCTTACAAATGTCCATTTTGACAATATTAAGTAGACAGCCATAGAAGGATATCCGATAGCCTGTGATTTTCTTTTATATAACTAGCACGTGATGACTTTTGTAGCACGTGGCAGACCCCAACATTCCAGTTCTTTTCTGGAAGAATTTTTTTTTCCATTTCGGAAAATAATTATGTTACATGGTCCTCTGGAAATATGGTCTCTCGTCCGCAGCATCGATTTAGTGACCAACCTCTCCGCTTTAGTGATGATTTTTTTTTTCTTTTGAATCTTTGGGGCATTACAGTTTCTTTTATCATCAAATGCATGTATTATTTTTTGTCATTATTTTGATAACTAAGTCGATTTCTTCCTACTGTTCCATTTCAAGTCTGGAGCCCTGAGGCAGACGAAGAACAGGAACAACAGTACTTTTTTTTTATGTCGGGTTACTTGTTAACATGGAGTATTTCAATAAACTTCGGTGTTAAAAGTTAATAAACAATTTCTGTGTATGTACGTTCGCGTGTGTGTATGTGTGTATAAAAAACAAAATGCCAAGCATGCAGTGTGGTGGATTTTGCTTTTTATTTGGACTTTTTATTTCAACAAGTCTCTCTCTCTCTCGCATTGTCTGTCTGTCTCTTTTGCTTTGTCCCTTAGTGTCGGGTGGGATTTTGGCGGGGTGACCAAAAGGGAGAAGAGGAGTCGGGTGAATACGGTTGTACAGAACTTTCATTACCTGACCAGTCCACTCGTAACCCCTGTCGCTACCATTTTTTGCAGAAAGGTTTTCACACAAGCCGTGTAGCGCGAGCAGATTTCAAGTGCACACATTATTCTGATTTGATTTTTCTATTCAAGAGACCATTCGGAACTTCAATCCAAACAATTTATTGCACAACGCTTATTGCAGACTCACCCAGGGTATAAATGGAATTGAATCTCCTTAGTCATCACGCCATCCTCGGCTCCCGCCAAACACTGGGTTGACAACTTATTAAAAATACGAAAACAGTTACAGAGCATTTCTAATGCCGAGACAGAATCTCATTAAGAGTATCAATATGGCGGACAGAGGGCTTCAAGCCGAGCCAGCCATGGTTTATCCATTGCTCAATAATTCTTCCTCTTCCCATCGTTGTCCAGGTCGCCGGATGTGGAGAGTTGAGGGTACAAAACTGTTCTTGGACCCCTTAGTCTCTGTTCTATCACAACTTACAAACTGACTGTGCACCTGGCCAGACTCTGCCCCGAGGCTGTAGTCAAGGGCGTCCCCTGAAGCCAGGACCTTTCTCCAACACCCTCACACTGCACTCAACCAGTAACCCGAACTTTGCACCTTCTCCGAACAGACTGTTCTCATGTTGACTTTTTGTTTTTTTATTATTCTGTTCTTTTTTATCCTTTCTTTTATTTTTTTATTTTTTTTAAGGATTTTTTTTCTAAAGCAGTTGTGAGAGCGAAGAGTTGATTCAAGGGCAATTATCTGCCTAGCGCTTAGCGTGTCAGAAGTAATAATCACCCCTGGCGGCCCCAATATTTCAACACCGACCGTCGTGGCTGTTTGCTTGTGTGTCAGAAAAGCCCCCAGCGGTAATCAGAAAGTGAGTGAAGAGGCTTGCAGGCTGCTGCATAATTATATATTCAGGGGACCGCTTCCCTCGGCGAGAGGGGCGTGGAGCGGGCGCAGGATAAGGTCCAGGAGCTGCGGTGAGTGAGCGGTAATCAGGCGCGATAAATGCACAACTCGTCCTTTGATCACGTGCGACGCTCATTGTTTTGTGGCGGACGGCGGGTCAGAGAGCGGAGCAGAACGCCACCTAGGCTGCTACAATGATAGGTTTCAGGAGAAATAATTCATTTGGACTTCATCACCGCTCACAGTGTTTTGTGTGTTTTTTTCTCTGATTTTGATTTTTCTTTTTTGATTTTTTTTCTCTCTCTCTCTTTATGTCGTTTCTTTGTTTTTTGCCTGATCGCCGACTTCAACAATCGAACAAATAATGCAACAGGCTTTTCAATTTTATTTTTAACGGTGACTGTTTGGATGCGGGGAGTTTTCCAAACAGGGACGAAGTCTGCCCCGACAGGAAGGCTAAGTATTAGGTTCCACCTATGTGTAAGGCAGATATTTTCAAGGCCCACGGCTCGGTAATATCAATTCTAATTTGAATAATTGACCAGATGCTGCCGATGACAACAAAGAGGTAACAACGATTGGTACTGACACGGTTGACGGTTGACGAAAAAGAATGGTATGGCTGGCTCGTTAATTTATTCGGCAGGAAAGTTTTTCCATCTTGTGGTGATTTTGCAGGTATGGGAGCTGGGCGATGACTGTGATCAGCACAATAGGGCTACCTGCTTAGAGGGCTGCCTATAGATATAAACACCAATATGCACATCTAGAGATTGAGGCCTATAAACACCAACATGATCAAAAAAAAAAAAAAAAAAAAAAAAAAAAAATCCAAGCCGAAATGGAACATTATGTCGAGATTCCACGAGATCACTTCGAAAGCAAGACATTAATGATTTTAAAATTTTAATTTGTATTTTAAAAATTCCAATACTTAGAGTTAATCTAATTCTATATCCATTGAAAGTTTTGTTTTACAATATTTCAACAATATTCTGCTCTGTGCATCTAGAGGTCAGGTTATCTACGCTTGTTTTGTGCTGTGAATATATTGGACAACTCCAGGCTCAGCAAAAATCTCTTGAAATAAAGCATAAAGTATCACAAAAACACTCGGTGTTATTTTACGACGAAGAGGCACGAGAAATATTCCTGTTCACACCTGAATTTGTCGAAGAAAACAGGAAGTGACGAAAGGTAGTGTTTCTAAAAATAGCGTCATCTAGAAGATGACTTTGAAGATGAAAGATACAATCCTCGTAGAAGAAAACAGACCAGGACACAATGTGCTGTTGCTGACAGTTCTCTTCGACACTCAGATGGTTTAGAAAATCCTTAAGATAATGACGACAAACGCCAGTGGATTAGCTTTGTTCAGATGTGTATATACAGACCAGACTCGAGGCTTGGGTATACACAGCTTCCGGTTTAGTCACAGTCATGCTTCTCGCCGAGACAAATAGCTGAGAAAATCGCACGAGGCTACGCCTTGGGCTCGGCAGACAGACATCCGTCCACGTATACACGTGACTACACAGATTCACATCAGCATCCTGGTCACTACACGGAGGTACATCAGCCCCTCCCTCAACTTTGCAGTTTACATGAAAAGTGAATTAGGACAGGGATGAGAGAATTAACCCTGACGTAGAGAAGAAGAGAGAGTGAGGGGGGAGAGGAGGGGCGTGGAGTCATCTGACAGTTGAAAGATGTCACCAATTTCTGAGACACATTCTTGGTATTCTTTCAACAGAACGTCCGCCCACCGCCCGCGCCAGTCGCGATGCCGAGGGTCGTAAACGTGCGAAGAGTGACGTCACGCTTGCATTCTGGTGTCACGTTCACATTCTGGTGTCACGTTCGTATTCTCACATTTGGCAGACGATGGCAATGTGTCTATCGGGGGGGATCGCCGCAGTCCTGAGTGGAGAGGAGGTGGTGGTGGAGGAGGAGGAGGATGGGAAGAGGTTAACGGGAGGAGGCCAAACGGCGGCAGCAAGAGAAGCGAGCCGCCCCTGCAGGTCTGAAAACATAAACATGAGTCTGGATGGGGAGGAGAGCCTCCAAGTCTGCGGCGACCATAAACGACAGATTTTCAGCCTCAATATATTTTTGTCAGGAATGATTGCGAGCCTTTTGACTCGCAAGGCGCCTCGGGAAGGCGTTTTAAAGGCCAAGCGACATTGGCTTTACGGCCCCTCCTAGTGGGTTTATAGTACTCGAGTCGCCGACGGAGTAGAAGTGATGCCCCTTTGGCAGATCTTTGGCAAGATGGCGCAGTCGTCTGCCACGAGCGTCCCCTATCGGCAGTTTATAACCTGCAGCGTGGCAGCTTTTACAGCTCTTCCCTAAACAGTGTCGTCGGGTCAAGAAAGATGAGTTACGTTCTAAATCTTGATTTGATAGTTTCCGGACCGTTTGAGAACAGACAAACATTCTCCGCATTAACCCTTGAACGTGTATCCAGAGGTGAGAACACCGAAAGACTTCTCTCTAACTTTTATATAACAGAACTAGATTACAATAAACAAGAAAGAAAATTTAAAACAAGGGAAATATAGTAGATTGTAGACTGAGTATTAAAAATTTATGAACATTCATGCAGAGGTATGAATAAGTCCCTTAATAATATATCTTGTCTGAGGAAATGAGTAGTCTAATTAGTAAATTAGAAGTAATATATCGATGCATTTGCATCAGTTTAGTATCTAATTTACACATTTAGTCACACTGTCCAGCAAGTTCCTGGCCGACAAACTCGTCTGATGTAGTTTGGTCATGCGCTGTTGACCATCTGTCCATCATCGATAGAATTATACTTGTGGATTCGCACATTCTCTTTTTTTCTACAGAAAACAAATCTTTTTCCTCTGTTGAAAGCAAATTTTTTGTCTAATTCTAAAATTCAATCTAATTTACCCAGAATCGCTACCGCGCATGTCCTCCCCACGAATCAGACATGCCTGAAACACCGCATCACACACTTCTAACTGCTGACGACTTTTCAATAGAAAGAGTGAGTGAGAGAATGTAGACAGCCGTCCAGTCTACATACATCCGTGCGATTCACAGTTAGAGAAAATGCGTATTTCCCTTCCTCCATCCCCATCCCCAACCCACCACCAAAACGAACCCATTTTCACAATGAGATTTCTCCATGAACGTTGCATTCTGTTTCCCCCCGACCCCACCCCTCTCATTCCAGCCTCCTCCCGTCATGCCGTGATGAGGAGTAAGGAGGGTATGGTGAGTGTGGGGTGTGTGGGGTGGATGGTGGAAAGCAAATGAAGTCGTTTGGTAAAAGTGACAGCCTCTACGCGGGACCCCGTGAGACAAATTATGACTAGAATCTGTCGAGTTTTTTTTTTTTTTTTTTAAAAGAAAGGAGAAAAAAAAAAAGTTGGTGATGAACAAGATGGTCTTATCGCCAGACTGCTATGTACAAAGACCGACTGTGGCGATAAGTACTGATGTCGTGCTCAGATATCAAATGATTACAAACATGGCGGGGTGGACGAGAGTGTCGCCAAGTCCATGAGGTTGTTGTTCCCCGCAATTTTCCCGCCGGCAGGCAGCCATGCCTTTCCAGCTTGACTGCTATTCAAAACGAGGTTATAATGTACATGTACGAGTTGCCTGTGTTTTCTTAATTTTTTTTTTTCATTAAAAAAAACCTTCATGAACAAACGCACTGAACTTCGCTGGTTGCCAGATGCAAGGAGAGTGGGTTGAGAACGCCGTAGGAGACATTCGTGAAGAAATACGTTGCGCATATGCGCGCGCACGCACGCACGCATGCGCACCCACAGACACACATATACACGCACTCACTCACACATGTCTGATCAACTGATAGAGATTTTTAGAGTTTAAGGAGTGCAGGTGTTCTCACGTAACAAAAAATGCCCAAGGGGCTTCTGGGTAAACACATAATGGTCTGAGGAGGAACACCTGCTTTTTCCTCGCATCATTCCAGGTGTAGCAAGTGGAATGTTCTAGCTCGACATGTCCACGTTCATCATTTTAAGTCTAGTAATCGGAATGTACTAGCATGGACATGAGGATCTGAGGTCGAGGAAGTGATAAAGTAAAAGAATTAAAGTTAAGACAAAATATGTTCATCATTTAAAATGTAATGAAGTGGACTACGATGGGCATGAACACGTGGCTTAGCTACATTCATTAATTGATGAACATGCCACAAGCCTATAGCTACAACCATCATTTCAATTGTACTAGGAGTGTACTTCTACAAAATATATAATTGCATATATAATTTTCGGTTCATTAAGGAATGTGCTACGGGGAGCTACGGCCACCAGCTCTCTACCCCACTGTGAACATCCTCTACCCCTCCACCCGTGTGTTTACAATCTTTGTGCCAGGTATCTGGTAGTTAAAAACATTTTCACATCGGTAGGTGCAAATAGCTTGTTTACGAGAAGGACTTTATGGGGTGGGGGTGGGACAGCAAAAGGTGTTCCATGGGATAAACAAACTGTGAAGCAGAAGGAATCTTCCTCCTGTGTGCAAGATCATACAGGAGAGACAAGTCAACATTGGTTTATTAGTGTTTCTGTAAAGATCTTATAAATGTTTTTTGGACATTGTTATATTTCTTTAGTTTTTTTGTTTTTGTTTTTGTTCTTGTTGTTGATCTCAGTTCTCTTGTTCTTACTCCTGTGTTTTCCTTCTTTTACCTCTTGCTTTTTGTTCTCACTCTTTTCTTGATCTTACATTTGTTCTTGCTCCTAGTTCTTGTTTATACTCCTGTGTTCTTATTTTCACTCCTTTTGTTCTTGATCTTTAAACATTTGTCTTGTTCTTACTCCTCTTGTCTTTATTCTTACTTCTCTTGTTCTTACTCCTCTTTTCCTGTTTTTGCTCCTCTTGCTCTTATTTTGAACGCCTTGTTCTTTTTTTTCTGCTCTTGTTCTTCTATTAACTCATCTTGTTCTCTTTGTAAACAAAAGTTTGTTCTTGTTCAACTCCTCTTATTTTTGTTCTTGGTACTCTTGTTATTGCTCTAATTCCTTAGTTTCGTTCCTCTTGCGCTTTTGTCGTTTTTCGTGTGAGCTGTGCTCAGACTCAGTCAATACAAAACGGGTTGGAATATCTTCCTCTTCTTCATTCTTCTCCTGTTCCGTTGCTGTAGTCTTTATCTGCTCATCCTTTTTCTTCACTCTAGTTCTCCCCGATTGAAGCTTTAGTCCACCTTAGTCCACCCCGAGAGTCAAATGTCATCGCTGTTTGCTGTTTTATTTTTCAAACTATGGGTCAATTGAGGACCTCTTCAGACCACTTGATCTGTCCTTCTATTAGTTTAGTTATCATTTAGTTAACGAAAACGACCCACCTCTGTCCACGTTTTAGTGGGTCTGGTCTTCTGGATTGCAAGGACCTTAGTCTTGGCTTCCTCCTCACACACAACTTGAAGACGATCGTTCACAACCCGTCTTAACGTCCACAGCGCACGTGACCACGAGCCTCCTTTTCCTTCCCGCAACCCCACCAGCACTTTAAAAGTACTTTCCAAATTATCATAAAAATGTCTGAGCTTTTCCTGCTCTTCACTTTAAAAGATTAGCGGGGTGCAATTTTTCTTTTAATGTTTGGATAAAGCACCGTGCAGGATATTATTTCTCCATATCGTGGTGAATGTCTCTCTTCCATCCAGGTGATCTACGCTCACGGATGAAGGAAAAGAGGTGAAAACCGAGAGGTTACAATTATCCCAATATCCATGATAGTCTGAATTTTTGTTATCGACCTTTCGACCCAATCGTTTGAAAAAATAAACTAGCCCTCCACTAGTCCTTTAAGTCCCGGATGCTCGATGTAAGTAGGACACGTGCGCGCGCTTGTTTTCCCACTAAACTGTTCTGGAAAGCTCTGAAAGCCCCCGCGGTTAGCACCTCGAGGGTTAAGCGGCCAATTTTCCAGCTCGGGGCTGGTTCCAGACCAGGACCAGAGAGAAATGGTCTCCTCTCGGCTTAAGTACCTGCCGCAAAGGCCTGGCTTGTCGCCATGTTTCAGATGAATGACGGGAAATCGCTCCGTGCTCACGTGAAACTTTATCTCTGGGAGACGGGACAAATTCTCGAGATGCGGTGGTTACTACCCGACGTGGCAGACGGTTAAACAGATTTATAGACAAGATACCGCCGACTACCGCAGTATGTTGAGAAGATTGGGAACGAGTCTGCTTGCCATGTGTGCGTGCGTGTGTGTGTATGTTTGTTCTTATTTTTTTCTGAAGATAGTCGACAATAATTTGTAACTTGTATAAGAAATTAATTCCTTTAATCAAAGATTGCCATGCTAAAAGCTGATTAGAAAAGATGCTCGGCAGTGCACACTCTCTAATGCACAATCTAAATAACTTAAAATACAGAAATTATTTTCTCATAAGTTTCTGATGTTCACTCTCTCGTTTATAAATGCACAGACATAAACATATATAACACATAAATGCAGACGTAAGTAAAAATGCAAACATTCACACACACACATACACAAGCACGCGCGCTCTCGCGTGGTAACCTCAACACAAGTGTTACTTTTAGCGAGTCACGTGATCTCCACCAAAGCTGTCTCGAGCCCTGCTCTCGTCCCAGAGGTTCTCTCCCCTCACCTGTAATTATCGCCTCTGATGATGGCGACACCCGCCATACGGAGATGACAGGGCCAAGGCTGAGTACGCGTCACGCACTTTCCTACACCTCTCCCACCCACCCATCCCCGGTCTCCCCCAACCTACCCGCCTCCCCGCATCCTCCTCCGCTCCCTCCTTCCGAGTTCTGAAGATCGAGAACTCGCACTCGCTTGCTTCATCAACACTGCTGCTGACTAGGGTGGATCAGGGGCCCATAATCGCCAGCCCATGCTGCTTTCTTCAAACTATGAAACGGGTAGGTTGCTTTTGGGGCAACTGGACGCAATTACAGCAAACTGGAACCGGTCATTAGAAACTGGAACCGGTTATTTGGCGTCCTGCGCGCCGCGTCTCACCATGAGGGTTTTACTCACCCTTCCACCCGCTCTACCCCTCCACCCCATCCTCCCTTCTCTCGGCGGTTGAGAGCTTTATTGTTCAGCAAACTCAGGGCGTCATTATCCGGAACAAAAACACAGGAGATAATGAGTGCAAGTGCTAACTACAGAACAGGGTCTTTAACTCCGCGAGTCTTTTTTTTTTAAAGTCCCAGTATTATTCAAAAGTATATAATAATAGACAAAATTATAGTATTCACACGTTAGATTATATTGGCACAATTTAAAGCAAGGAAATAGTTTGAATTTTAAAAATCTACGTTTTCATACTAGGGAAATGGGTTTAGCTCACCTGCCTGACTAGTCAGTCTGTCTTCGTGGGTGCAGCCTGACACATCACAAGACCCAAGTAAAACAGTTCTCATATTAAAATAAGACACGTTTGTACGGAGTTGTGGTTTACAACAGAAATGATGACTCTAATGAGATTTAAATATAAAAATTATTGTCACTGTGTCATGTAGGAAAAGCGGAAAGAGCAGTTTTTTTTTTTAATTTCATGTAGCTCTAATTTCATGTAAATCCACCAGCTTTTCAGTTTCGGATAGCATTTGACAGTAAACCAAAAGGCTACACAGAACAAATTTGACATAAATACTTTAAGCAGAAAAAAATTTTGACAACGTCGTTATTTGAGAAAATATCCTGTGAGGGAGATATAGAAGATAGATAAATAGGTAGACATACAATAGGATGGAGAGAGCGATAGAGTTTCTGGCCAAACCACCATTTTTTTCTTTCCCTTCATTCGATACTTCCTAACATGCAATAGTCGCTGGACACGAAGGGTCAGTCTGTCAGCCTCGGCAGAGGGCAGAGGGCATTAAGGTTACAAGTGTTTCACTCTTTCGTGACGCACGCGCCTTGCATGACTAACTAAGCTGGACTTCAGAAGCGAGAGATCGGAACTTGAAAATAAAATCACAGTCGGAAGAGTTGACAATAAAATCACAACTGGAAAAGTTAGCCTCACAAGCCAACCCTGGAGTTTGCTAAGTACCCTGAAGGAAGCCTCTAATTTGAAAAAAAAAATGACAGGAAACTTTAGGATAAACATTGAATCCTTGTTCCAGTCCACTGTTTGTTCTTTCTTTGTCTTATTTAGTCGAGTGTGTATGACAAACGCCTCGCGTCCTGAGGTCAGGGCACGTGTAGGTTCCCGCCCAGACCCACTTCGGAGGTCTGGCGCAACTGTCGTGGAAACGAATGAAGGGGAGGCTACTTTAATGGCACCCTCACTCGCCTCCACCCCACCTTGCACCCTCATCAACCGGCGCAGTAGATTAGACCAAATAAGCGAGCGTGATGAGATGGGGCGATGGTCTGGCCTCTCATGATCGCAAAATCCCAACTTCCGGTTCCTCGGTCAACGGGAGACAAGCCGTGGGGTCCACGAAACAGGATATCACGTAGTTGATGGAACACGCACCCCGAGTTATGGCAGTGCTCTCCCTTGTATCGCGCTTTGAAGTCGGAGGAGACTGCGCTCGGCTGATGTTATTGTATCATCCTTCACTCCAACACTTCATTACGATGTTATTGTATCATTCTTCTCCCGACGCTTAGTGCAAAGACAGACGAAAGAGGAGGGAACAGGGATAATCGCAGCACAATTAGACCCTCTCACTCAATCGCGCACGTTTAATCAGCCCGCATCGTGTGCGCATGCCCAGATATGGCGACCGGGTGCACAGAAATCGATTTGGTGACGTGGGTTCGGGAGGTGACATGAAGGGGTGCGAAGTTTGGTGGTGGTAGTAGGACTTGGGGGGACAACCCAAAAACTTATCATCTCCTTCCGTTTGATCACGATCTGTCATATTTTACTCGACTGTTGTTTTATTGTCCTGACTCTTTCGTCATCTTCGTCATCAACAATAATAAAAACTAAAATATTAACAATAATGAATACTAATTATTGTTAAAATTATTATTTATAAAACAAAATAATAATAAATATTAACAGTAATGAATACTAATTATTGTTAAATTATTATTTATAAACCAAAATAATAATAGTAATGAATAATAATAAATATGAACAGACATGAATACTAATTATTGTTAAAAAATTATTATTTATAAAATAAAATAATAATCGTAATGAATAATAATAAATCAACAGTTATGAATACTAATTACTGTTTTAAAGCATGATTTATACAACAAAACAATAATAGTAAAGAATAATAATATTAACAGCTATGACTTCTAATTATTGTTCTAAAGTATGAGTTATAAAACAAAATAGTAATGAATAATAATTACTGTAATATTGATTGTTTATTCTATTTTTAATTGTACAATACATACACTGACTTGTAAAATACACATAAAATAATGCAATATTAAATAGTATACATATACACAAAACATATTATAACACAAAATTAAACATTAGATATCTCTAGTTTTTGTTCTTCTTAAGTCTTTTATTGTTTTAATTTTAGTTTTATTCTTGTTCAAGGACTGACTGTACATAATGAGAATGCTCATGGCAGTGTTTTGGCAGGTCGTGTTGTTTACTCACTCACTCACCCACTCACTCACTCACTCACTCACTCACTCACTCACTCACTCACTCACTCACTCACTCACTCACTCACTCACTCACCCACTAACTCACTCACTCACTCACTCCGCAGCCTCACGTGCTCCATCTGCAGTAATGCACCGTTCGCCTGACTCGCCCGTCTCCCCTCGGACCGTGTGATTGCTACCCTCCTCGCCCTATTATGGCTAATGAAATCACGGGCCCAAACATCAACTGTTGCAGGAAATCACCACCGTCGACCGCCACCGCTGTTTTCCTAATGCGGGTTGCCAGGTCGTCGCCATGGCAACGCCCCGCCCTGTTGGTCGGCATGGCGGCGCGACGATGATTACACACGCCTCCCAAACATGGCGGCACTCGCAGTCTGTGTGTGTGTGATCGATGTTTCATGGACTTCTGACATCAACATGGGACGTGTTAATTTATTTGCTGATATGCTCACGATATGGTTGAAAAAAAAATACGGATCGTGTCCGAGAGCTCTCTCATTTCTCACTCTCTCTCTCACACACACGCATAGATACAACACACACACGCATAGATACAACACACACACACACACACACACACACACACACACACACACACACACACACACACACACACACACACACACACACACACACACACACACACACCACACACACACACACACACACACACACACACTGTCTTCAGTCATTGCCGATAACTCACTCGTTGTAGTTCACCGTCCGAGTCCGAAAGTGTGCACACTACCGGTTCGAAACCCGTGAAGGCAGCGGGTTGCACCCTCCTCCTCCGTTTGACCAAACTGTAAATGAGGCACTAATCAAACATAAATTATCAATTACTCATTTAACTAGTAACTAATTACACACGAGAAACGGCAAGTAATGAAACTTTTAAAACAGAACACAAGCAAACTAACAACTCTTCAAACAAGTAAACAATCAACTTATCGGACAAATAAACTAGCAACTAATAAATAAACAAAAATAGCACACGTAAGCTAGCAACTACTCAAATAAATAAAATAGCAATAAACTAGCGACTTATTAACGAAGAAGACAGACAAATGAATAGTAACTAATGAAACTAGTCAGATTTTTATTTTATTTTTATTTTTTATTTAGTCGTGTGTGTATGATAAACACCTTGCGTCTTGATGTCTGGACACTTCAGCTTCTCGTCCTTAATAAGACAAAGAAAGTAGAAGTAAACGAGCAAACAATCAATTTAGCAAGACAACTGGCGAGTGACTAAAGAAGGAAAAAAAAAAAAAAAAAAAAAGTCTGAGGACAGAAAGCATCTCACTGAACAGAGAGCCAGTCGAGAAGTGGAGACAATTCAATCTGTTGCGCAGTTCAAGATGTGATGTCGCTTCTCACAAACTTCAGCTCGACTTTTTTTCAGTATTAGTATTTTGTCGCGAGCCCTCATCTCTCCTCAATTTTTTATTTTTTTTAATTTTGTAGACAGAAAAAACAAAAACCGACGATGGCCCAGTCGTCCATTACCAGCGCACCGATGACAAGCAAGGCCCACTCATCAACCGAATGATTCATTAGGGATCCACGGGCAGTGTTTAAAGCTGGCACTGAGGGAGTTAAGAGGCAAGAGTGGTTCAATGTTGACAGCCATAATGACAGCACAACAGCATCATCGTCCAAGGACTCCTCGTTAACGAAATGAATTGAAGCCGGGCTGAGAAAAAGGATTGCCAGGCAACTGGTTGACAAATCACGAGATGAGCATGGCGGCAGTCGCCCTCAAATACTCGCGAAGCTCAGGGCAGTTGGGAGCTGGGGGGATGCACTCAATTTCCTCTCTTTAACGGTTATTTCGATAACAGGATGATGAGAAGGGGAGACGAGGTAGAAGCGATATTACCATGTGTTACTTGTTATTATGATGGAGAACTAGAGTTTTTCCGAGATTACCGATAGGGGAGGTGGGAGGAGATGGTTGATGGGGGAAGGATGAGGGGACGGGGACCAGTCTGGAAGCACAAAAAGAACATAAAGGTAACCCAACATCAAAAACAAGAACAGCAACAATAAAAAGAGAAAAAATAAACAAAAGTAAACAAATAAAATAAAAAGGACAAAAAACAAACAAACAAAACAAAAAATAGAAATCCAAAGTAACAATCAAAACCACAAAGAGGCCAATAACCCCAACAAAACTAACAACAAACAAAAAAAAACCGCCCAAACAAACAAACAAACAAACAAACAAACAAACAACCAAACAAAACTAACAACAAATATGCCAAAAACCATACACAAAACAACCAAACAATCACACAAGTAAGCAAGTAAACAAACAAACAGAAACAAAAATAGACCAAATTCCTCCCCCCCCCCCTTTCCCACAGAAAACAAGACAGAATCAAGGACTTTTAAGGAGTACGATAAAAGAAAAGAAAAAAGTTAGAAAGACAGAAGAATAAAGACTGGGAAAAAAGACAGATGGAAGATGAAATAAGAACAATAAAAAGAAGGCTTGAAATCAGTCAAAGAAAACTTAAAAAAAAACCACTGAAAGAAGTAAAAGAAGAAGGGGTAAGAAGATAAGCGTGGAAAGATGGAAAGTGAGGAAAGAAAGAAAGAAAAAGGCCGATGGTGACGAATGATGCATTAAGGGCAGAGCTTTTACAGAGGACATGTATCCTGTTACACTTCTCCAAAATCCGGTTTGTGGTTTCAGGGAGCAATGTCGTGTTTGAGTCGAGCATGAACCATCCTCTTTACTCTCCATACCTTTGTTGTTGTTGTTGTTGTTGTTGTTGTGTTGTCGTCGTCGTCGTCGTAGTTTGCCTATTGTTGTTTCACTTGCAGGCTAACTCTCGAGATGAAAGTGGCGGTTATTTGCAGTCCCCACAGCTTGGTGTCGAGGGTCATCGGCAACGGCCTGACCTCTGCCCTCAGTTCCTGGAGTAGCTTACACTCCTGTAGGATATGCTCCATGGTTGGTTCTGCGTCTCCACATCATTGAAGGATGACACCAGGTGATGGTCCGTTAACTTCCGGTAAAGGTAGCTGGTATAATGGTGCTTCCTTGTCAGCCTTAGGTCAAAGGTCATTCAGAGATACATATGTCTGTTGGTCTTCAAACTTCGATGGCGTGTCTCCAATCATTAGTTTGCCAGCGTGTGTTTAGAAGATGGCGAGAAAAGGGATGTTGTTGTCTTCTGTCTGTTGACTGATACACACCGGTTGTCTGCCCACGTTGTGATTTTGTCCAGAGCAAGCTGCATCCTGCACAGTGATGTTGATCCATACTCCTGCGAGCACCAGAGAACCAGGTAATCTGTGTAAATGGCGGCATGTATTCCTTTGGGTAGTTGTGGCAGAAGGCCGTTAATGAAGAGTATTTACAGAAAATTCCTTCTTGTGGAACGCCTTGCCCCAGGAGTACCTTCTGGCTACAATTCCGTCCACCAGCACCATGCATCGGCCATTGTACATGTAGGATTGGGTCAGACATGTTGCTCTTGGTGCCACTGGAGCTTCACCAGCAGCCCACCTTTCCACACCTTCTGGAAACCTTCTTACGTGTCTATAAAGACTGTCATGGAAATATTTCGATTCTGAAAAGTGTCCTCAATCACCTGTGTAAGGTTTGCGATTTGGTCTTCTGTTCTTCTGAACTTTTGGAAGCCTGTTTGTTCTAGAATGATGATGGTCTCTACTTTCAGGAACCAATGGTTGAACATGCGCTCTATGGACTTGTATATACAGCTTGTCAGCTGGTACAGTAAGTAGTTCAGAACTTTTGTCTTGTTCTTACGAGCGTTAAAAGTCGCCTTGACTCACCAGCATTAAAGGAAAAGGCAAGTGAAATGGTAATCTGGACTTCAATAATTGATTCTGGCTTTCTGAAATGTTTCTGTTGGAAATTTGAGGATTTAAACAAACAGTAGAACTGTTTACTTACAATCATGTTTAAAACACAGCTCCGCCATATTTTGTTGGTCCTAATGCCTGACCTAGTAGATACCGTTTGACAGAAAGAGACATTGGTTGTCATGTTAGTCTTCTTCACTTCGCTCCGCTCTTCCTCGGCTGTACTCGGGTTGCAGATCGCAAGACATTCCCTGGACCCATGACCCCTGACCCCTGCCTTTCAGTAACCTCATTTAAGAAACTGAAAGGTGACGTCACTCGACAACGAGACATGGTAGCCTCTTGTAGTATCCTAGATCAATGTTTTATCCTTGACTGCCCATAAGCAATTGCTTTTGAAACCAAACTATTCAGACCGGAATCAATTAAGTTCGTTATCAGCGATCATTTAATCCTCATTTTCATTGTCACTTGCCTTTCCCTTTAAGATGCATCGGACCTGGTGCATGGCGGCAGTCAGAGCCTGACCAGGTTCGCATTAGTATCCCGGGCTGATGGATCGTTGGGGCCGTTACAACTACCGGCGAGCGGTCATTTCTGGCGAAGTGTTGGCCGTAAGGCCCCGGGGAAACGAACCCCTGGTCTGTCCGTTCCAATTTGGAAACGTACGCATCGCCACGGTGTGCTGGTAAGCCCCTCGTCAACAAGATGGCAGAACACTCCCCCTCACCCCCGTCTCCTCCCCCTACTCTCCTACACCCTTCCCTTTCCTACTCCCACCCCTTACTTTCGTTCCCGGCATGCGCGGCGTACTGCAGGCGCCGTCTGGCGGGCAGGACGTGCAACTCTTGCGGTGGCAAAGAAGAGTTCCATTCCGAGCGGGCGCGAGGCGCGGAGTGTGAGGCGCAGATTGTCTCCCCCTCCCCGTGGCGATCGGAGGGGTCTGTGACGTAGAACGCAAATTGAGGCTGATGGCTGCTGTGCCCGGGTCTGCCGCACCCGCGGGGAGCCTGGCGGCCTGGCCAGCCACGCGCCGCCATTCCCACAATCCCCTCCTCTGGCGCTATCCGACGGCCTGCACGAGCTCACGGAGGCTGAGAGCACGCACCCGGAGGTGGGAGGACCACATGAAAGCGACCGCTTGACCCTGACGTCACCAACACGTGGTCTGCTCACTTCATCATCGCGTGGAGTCCCTGGGCATCGAAGGCTGCGATCACCGGCTTCAGAGAGGTCAAGTCGAGCATCCCAATGAACTTTATTTCTAATACAACCACTATGGCCGTTAATACTGTCAATACTGGTAGTAAAGATGCTGCCAATGCTGCCGAGATGTCCAACATTGTTGTTGTTATGTTGTCAACAAGTCTGACATTATAGATGTTGTCAATGTCGTTGGAATTGCAGGGTTGCCAACATCACCATCGACGCCACTACTACCGATATTCAAAGATCAGATGACATTGCATGTATTGTCCATCTGTCCACACATACAACTCCTCGGGTAGAAAGGTTGTGTTCAAAACAAAGGTCAGTATTAGGTGTCGATAAATTATAAACTAGTTCACCCCAACCTGCTTCCCTCCATTTTACACACTCGCGTTTCCTTCCCCTGTATTTCTTGAGCACGTGCCGACCTTCTGGTGCGTCTCCATGATTAGTCTTGATTGACTCTGAGCTCGACTTCAATTTCTTAAGCATCTTTCAATCCAATCAAATGTCATTTAGAAATGTAATTCGCTTTTAAAAAGATTGTTCCTCAGAAACAATCCGACATTTCCTACCTCCGGTATAGCTCAAGTAAATAGGTCAAAATAATTTAAAAGGTAAGTGGCTGCTTTACAATTAACCACTAAATAGTTGTTATTTAAGAAAGCTTTGTTTAGTCACGTGATGCAGTTTGTCAGTGTTTTTGGATTTCGTCGAGCATCATTTTATTTATTTTTTTATTCAAGGTTCGATTGTTCATAAAACACCGCAAAATATATTGAAAAAAATTAAGCAGGTGTGTTTTAAAAGAATGAACGATGACAATTTGGAATAATATCAAAAGAATGCAGAGTGAAAGCGTTCCTATCTTGAAAACAAGATCATAGCACCTCCTCACCCCCAAGATCCCCCCAAATCACCTCAGCATGCCAACATTTGTAGTACCCAGTCACCCGTGTTCTCACCATTTATCTACCCAGCCCCACAATCCCTCACGCACACAACTGTACAAACGTCTCCACTCTCCTTCATGTACCCAAGGATTGAAAGAAAAGGTCAAGGAAACAATATAATGACACAAACACCAAACAACAAGATGTCTCAACACAAACATCCTGTTTGTGAAGGAATCGTGTTGACTGGCAGCCAGCTCCGGGACACCTACCTCGGAGGAGTGCCTTCCTCCATGGCGTCGCCCACTTACCTGGCAGGAAATTATAAGCTCGCTTTTTTTTGCACCTGTCGCTGGCTTCAGCTGCACGCGAGCAGAGAAATACATTTTAATTCTACGAGAAGAAATTGTACTTCACTTCAAGAGGGCAATCAACCCTGGTTATGATCCCAGCCTGCCCTGCCATGACCTTTTACATTGACCCGCAAGCACTCGGTGCGTGGGCGTTCAATTTACATTTCATCTACATCATGGCTAAAAATGATCCCCTCCCCCTGGTTTGCAGCTAATGAAATAAAATGGAAAAAAAAAATGAAAAAAAATAATTTCATACATGGAGCAAACACAAGAGCCATGCTAAGAGGGAGATCCATCAGAGATGGCGATCAGTCCAGGCCTGGGTAAGATAAGCAGTGACTGCCACCCGGAATACTCTCTAAGAAAGAAGCTTCTCGAACAAACAGCTTGCGTCTGACGAAGAGGACTTTTAGGTGAAGAATTTAATTTATGGAGTTTCTAAACAGGCCGCTCTGATATGTTTATTGGAAGTTCATTTGAGATGGAGTATGGGGAAGGGAGGTAGAAAGGGACTGGTGAAGGGAGATAACTGATTTAACCATCAAGTAGCTGCTAATCTGACACAACAACTGGTGTCCCAACAGATTTTCGCCGTGTCCCAAAAAGAAAGACGAAACAGAGAAAAGAATTGAAACAGGAGAGAAGAAATGGGGAGAGAGAGAGCGAGCAAAGAAAAAAAAAAACCCCCAAAAAACAACCAAAAAAAAACCAACAACAAAAAAACAAAAAACAGGAAGTCAGTCCGTCGGCGCCAGATAATCTTCAGAGGAAGACTTTCTGTTTTTTAATTCGTTTTTGTGTTTTGAAAATCCTCGCCAGGTGCTATGGACAGAGAGCAGTGTCTCTATAGGTAACTTTCTAGATAACTCAGTCGCCGGACTACAGACAGTGTATTTATTGTTGAGTTGTCAGACCCTACAGGTGACACTGTCTTTATAGACCAGACACCAGACTCGACTGTCTTTATGGGTGAGTTGCCGGACTACAATCAGAGGGAGGAAAATGTCAGGAAGTGAGGAAGCGGTTAGACAGGTTGCTGATGTAGTCCCACTCACCACCTGTCCTTAGTCAGGCCAAACCCAAGTCGAAGGCAACCACAGAGAACTAGAGCAACAGACCACACCATGTGATGAGCTGTTGCCATACCTCCCAACAAAGCAGCATCTTGACAGTCTTGATTGGACACTGGGTTAGGGTTACATTTTTTTCACGAGGCAAGATCACCTTTTTCCAAACGTGCTCCAAACGTGGAGAGAAGAAAGAAGTTTGTCAGTTGTCTGCTGCTTCACAATATGCATGTGTTCGTCTGTGGCATCGTCCCGTTCTTATAAGGGGTACATAAAAAATTAGTCCATCATGAGCGAGTCGAATAAATTTTGTTTTTGTCGAGGAGCAAAAGTCTGAACCCAGCTTTCGCGCGCAGTTTGAAAAGGGTGCAAACATTAACGAGATATGAAAAGGCGTCAGAGTTAATGAATAAAAAAAAAAAAAATGCTAGAAACTGTAAAGAAGTTAGGCTCATGCACTCATTAACCTTTACCTTTTTTATCTTTCTGATCTCTGCTGCATCTGCACATTTTTTCCGAAGAGGAAGGTACTGTTGGAAGCTAGAAACCATTTCCTCCTTCACTCTTCAAACAGTTTTCAATCCAAGCACCCTTAAAAACGACAAGGCTTTAAAAATCGTGTGTTTTGACCACGCCTCGGTGAACATCACCACGAGTGATTACTCTTGAGCAGCTCTCTAGCTCGAAGAGGTAAGAACTTTCATTTTCTTCCTCTTGAAAGAAACGGGTACCTACTTATTTTCCTGCTGTGTACCGAAATATTGAATTTGTCATTTTCCGACTCAATATTTTCTTGTAAAGATGATAATGTTTGATTCTAAAATTTTCAAATTTGAAAGAGGACTGGTATCATCAGCGATGATTTGACTAAGAATGTGAATGTGATCGTGGTGATGGTCAAGGTGACATGGAAGATGATTTTTCATGTGTAGATGTACACACATCCTTGTCAAGCTCACCCCCAAATTTGTATCTCCCCTCCCTCACTCTCGTGCTTTCTCGCTCGCTATGAAGATCGCACGTGTCTCACCGCTGCCCACATTCCTTCATTTCCTCTCCCCGTCCTACCTGCTGCTGCTGTCCTGTCGGCGCGCGCACTCCAGTCTGCACCCGTCTCCTCTCCGAGGAATCTCCCTTTCAACTCCGCCGGAAGCTCCCCCAGCCGCCACAGTTTCAGTGCAAAATGATTTCCTGAACAACGGATTCGGCGCCATTGTGACCAGAATGAACCGCAACTCACAGGGAGCGCCAGTGGCGAAAGGCATTACCTTGTTACAGGGGGAGGCATTACCGTGTTACAGGGGAGGTCCCGCCTGGCGATGCTCGCTTCCTCTCCGAGTTTTAATTTGCACGTGCCCTTGGCGGCTTTGAACGTTGATTGACCTCGCCGACAGTCGACTGCCTTCCTCTCGCACCCGTACACCCCCCACTACTAACCCTTCTTTCTTCAAACTCCGGCTGCGTGAGAAAAGACGAGAAGATGCGAGACAAGGCGTCTGTTCCTCCTCTAATGTGTGTGTGGATGAGATGGGTTTATAGGAAAATTAAAAATTTCTTTACATTGTATGTTTGTTTATTTTTTGAACGAAGACGTCTGGGAATGTAAACAGAGAGGGGAGTAACTGACGGAAGGAAAGATTCAGTGAATACAGTGAACTTTCCAAGATGTCAGGATAAAAGTCAGTCCCATATGTTGAAGAGTTGAAGAAGCAGCAAAACACTTTTACCAAACAGAGCAAAACCCAGCAGGCGACAACAATAGTCAGTTTTATTGTCGAATATAATATTGCAAAAAAAAAAAAAAAAAAAAAAAATAAAAAAAAAAAAAGAACGGGGCATTTTCGGCAGCGAGTTTCTCAAGAAGTGTGGTCATGTGGTCGAAATCACGTGTGCAGAGAACAAGGACTTTGAGAATCACGAAGATGTTCCCTACCTGAATAATCTACTATCGCGGGGCCCCCCATATGGTCTATATGTAAGCATATTATCTTTTAATAATTTACGATTACAATTACAAGGGGCCCGGATAGGTCATCCATCCTGGGCCTGTGCTGGCGCTCGGCGGCCCTGGATGACGTGAGAGAGAGAGAGAGAATGAGAGTAAGATTTTGTTATTTTGTTAGAAGTTATCATACAGATGTGAAGATGATGATGGCTATTGATGGTGGTGCATGAACAACTATTGATGGAAAAAAGTTTTTAATCTAAACACTTACTTTTTAATCGTGAGGCTGTTTGCCTCAGAGGGGTCCGAACCGGTGATGTGCTATTCTTGTCATAGAAAGGGCTTATAAAACAAGCAAAATTGATATCAAATCACAAAAGCGTGTCATGATCATGATTTTTTGGGAGTTGTTTGTATAAAAAAAAAAGAAAAAAAAGAAAAGAAGGAAGCAAATGACAAACAAAAGAAGAGAAGCACTAACGATATCTTTCTTGGGGCTGGTGTTCGTTTTATAAAAGCTCTGTCAGAAGCATCTGCTTCTCATTTCAATGTATCTTCTGCCTTTTGGAGGATGCAGACACTTCTCCGGTATGAGATGCTGCCACACACAAAAAAAAAAAAAATATAGACATGTCATTACACCATACAGAGGCAGTTGGCAGTACGCGGGTCCCTGCGGGGCAGAGAGCCCCAAGTGTAGACTATATACTGTACATCGACATGTGGTCATGTTTAAAAATAATAATAGATGAATATGTTCATGTATAAAGTGAAATCGTACTAGTGTGCTAGAAGCTCAGAGATAAAAGAGAGCGATGGAGCAGACGACACTAGAAAAACCAAAAGGTCATCACGAGAAGAGTTCATCAGGCGTAATAATTACCGCTATTCTTATTTGACATTGAGTTGTTATTTCCCCTTGTGGGGAGTAGATCACCAGGCCTTCCCGTAAGAGAAGCGCCTCAACGACATCGTCCTTCAGTCAGTTTATATCCTCAGTCCTCCAAAGGAGCACGTGACAGATCGTAAACGGACGAGGAGAAAAGTAGGCAGCTATTATATCGACTCTCACTAACGTTCACAACAGTATAGTCTGGCTTTCCGTGATATTCGGGTTGTGCAGCATATCATGCAGTTTGAGTAGCTTTTAATGTAGAAAACTGCACGTTTTGTAAGAATTTGTTTTTAAAATCTAATTACACATATTTTATAAAATGTTTTACCATATTTTTTACATTTATTTGTCACTAAGAAAACAGAAGAAAAACCGTAATTAAAACGGTACTTATCTTTTCTGAGCATAATCAAGGGAAACAACCCTGCCCTCAGTAGCTTTAGTACTTCTTATTCTCAACTAGACAAAAACGAGGACTTTTAGGAAAGCTAGGCTGTCACCTAGGGCGCAGTCTAGGGGATGTGCTCGTGAAGTTCTGTAGGCACACCTTGAACTTTTAGTGTGAGTGTACACCTTTTTTTTTTTTTTATATTCTTGCAGGAGACTTTAACTGCATCACTAACTCTAAACTAGACAAAATTGGAGGCAACCCACACAAAGGAAAAGCCGGTCAGGCCGAACTATCGAACTATCATATGCGGGGCCGAGAAACATAAGTGTAGGCTGTATACCGTAGTACAATATAATCCAGTGGTTCTCAAAGTATTTCGGACCGCGGACCACTTTACTTAAGTAAAAAATATGGCGGACCACTTTACTTAAGTAAAAAATATGGCGGACCACCAAGGCCTAAAAATCACTCTGTACTATGAGTTTCAAATTTAAATTGCCGCATTTGCTTTATTACAATTCAAAACTAAATGTATTTCTGTACAGTAGTACAGTAGTAAGTTGACATAAACCTCGTTCTTTCTGATTAAAATGTTAATGCGAGGAATGCATCATTTTAAACATCACTTTGCTGACTGTCAGCCGCGGACCACCTGACTTATGCCGACGGACCACTAGTGGTCCGTGGACCACACTTTGAGAACCACTGCCCTACCACACTAATGTCCGGTGGCTCACCTTTGGAGAAGGTGTTAAAGAAAAAGACAAATGCTTTCCCCGAATTTTGTGATGTCCAATGGTCGGATCTTGTCCTTTGACTGGTGGCAGACAGTTTGGGAAGAAAGCAACACTCGCTGCACAAGAACTCTGGGGTTAGTTGTACAACATATTTCTAACACATTTAAAAGCTGTTCTAAAGAAACAAATTTAGAAACGCTTGTTTACCATACTGTTTGTTTGTTTTTTCTTTAGTGGTTTGTTTTTTTTTTGACGGGGTTTCGTTAATAATAGAACAAAGTTTTTGGTTAGGGGTTAGGGTTAGGGTCTGAGGCCGATCCCAGCACCTGAAGAAGAAATAAATGATATTACTTCCATCTCGATGGAATAAGAACAAATTTTGTCGGTTGACCCATCGATCAGAGACCCTCCTCCCCCTTTTAAAAAAAAAATTAATGGCGCGGGGCTGCGTTTTCTTGCCCTTTGAGACTGACCTTTCTGTCATCAGCTTTAGCAAGACACAAAGGTCTTTTTTAAAGTTGTTGTTGTCTTCTTCATAAACTGACTCGACAGCCCATGGAGGATTGCCAGCCTACACGTGGCTGTGTGACTGGCACTGCCCTTTGCTCGCGCACCCTGGCGGCAGACGCCATTTGTCTCGCTGGTCTCCTGGGACCATCGGCAGGTACGAAAGCCAATCAGTGCTGATGACTGTCGTCAAGTCTGCACATTGTCGCTGTCCTTCACATCAAAGAGGCGGCTGCTCCCACGCTGCGTCGGTTCTAGTGCAGACAGCAGCTTGTGCAGGCCTACGGACATCCTCATCTTGCGTTTCCACCTTGAAGACGATGCAAGCGAACCTTCACGAGGGCTCAGAAGGACGTCCAGACGTGGAAATCAAATGTTAAAATCTTGACCTTGTTTCTATCTTTAAGATATCTGGGGATTACAATTTTTTTTATTCGATTTTTTGGTTAATCCCGAGAAAGGTGTGTAAGCTGCTTGAATGTATCAGGAAATACTTATTTAAAATGTTCTTAGGCCGCTGGGAAGGTAGACTGTGCCTGCAAAATAAGACTTATCTCAATCAGATGTCAGAGGAGTGGTGACTATTTCTTCGAGAAACTGTCCTTAAAATATTTTTGCTTTTAGTATTTTCTGTTAAAGAAACTTAGTCTTGCATTTCTTTCATTCTTCCTTTATTTTCTTACTCATTCGTTACAGTTCAGACTCTCACAAGGCAACCGCTGAAGTTCTTTGAAAAAAAAATTCTCGAGGGGAAAGAATTCTCGTCACAAGCTAATGACCTGAGCTGGACACTGGCTGATCTATCTAAAATATTAATGGCCACGTGGGTAGTTATCTCCCTTGACACGCTCTCTCAAAGGCAAGAAAAGGTCTCTGTCTCACTCCAGCGACACCGCAGGCTGCTGACGTCAGGGTTCTTCTCACATCCAATCGGCAACGGCCATCCTGACAACAAAACTTGGAGCTCAGAATATTTAGAATATTTTTACGCTCGAGTGCATTTTTTTAAAATAGAATTTGTGTTGTAGTCTACCCTGGACCAGCGAATCTCGTTGCGAAGACAAGCATGGTGTAGAAAACAGCTGTCGTCTGTTGAGTACTTGCAAGTAACTCTCTCGTCTGCTAAACCTCATTGCCTAATCTTGGACCGGTCATCAAGTAGGATGCTGGATTCTAGGAATCCAAGGAGTTCACAAGTGTCATCAGCCTCCATCTTCATGTCTGCTGCAGTTTTCTATCCCTTGCACCCGAGCAGCTAGACCCACGTGACTTTTGTACTGAAACTGGCAAGTTGGGCAAGCTGGGCAATCTCTTGTCCTCAAATAGATGGTTGTTTTTAATTTGTCAGAGAGGGTGATTTGCCTTTAGTTGCTTTGTATTTTCCCACGCGCGTAATGTCACGTGCGGTGTCACGCGCTGAATCACTGAGCGCTTATCATGTCGAGGTTCAGTGAATAACGGTCGGCACTGGCTGGGATGCTCTTGAGGGGCAGTCCATCCCCCCAGGACCATATTAACAAGGAAAGCGACTAATAATTTATTCACAGGCTGTTCAGAAAGTGAGCAGCAGCCGAAAATGCATGATGATATGATAGGCCCCTTCTCTTCACCACCATCACAACCACCCGACCCACCTCAGACCCACCCGACCATCACCACACCGATAGGGACTGAATGAATGAGTGAATGAGTATGTGACTGGACGTGAGAGAGTGAAAGTGAGTGAGATTGTGTGTGTGTGTGATTTCACCTATTAGATAAAATAGGGTTAACCGATTCAGTGCTCATTCTAAGGACGGAAGAAACAAATGGAGGGGAAGGAAGGATGTAGGCCAGGGGTGGGCAACATACGGCCCGCGGGCCGGATCCGGCCCGCGACGGGATTTTGACTGGCCCGCAGACTGTTTCTGGTCGTACATGATATGTGGCCCGCGGCCACATTCTACCGCAATCTCCCACTACATGTACTAATTACTTGCTTACTGCGTCGAATAATAGTGACTGTGAGTTATTTTGGTTCTTTGTTTTCTTTGTTTTTTGATTCTTTGTTTTCAGTTAGAATTAGATTTAGAAGTCGGCAAGAAAGCAGTATGTTTGTTGTGCAGTGAAAGTGTTGCCGTGTTGACAGAGTACAACGGTAGCCGCCATTATGCGACGAAGCATGCAGGCTATGGCAGTACTATGGCAGGCTATGGCAGGCTATGGCAGGCTATGGCAGGACTTTATCAGCAGGGGAACGGCAAACAAGAGCAACAGAACTGGACAGAAAACTTGTAAAGCAGCAGAATGTATTCGTAAAAACCAAAGTAGCCCAGAAAGCTGCTACTCATGCTAGCTTTGTGGTCGCATACAACATTGCCAAGCACAGCAAATCGTTCAGTGATGGTGAATTTGTCAGAATATCACAACACACTTTCCAACACTGGAGACTATGGCACCCCAGATGATGTCAACTGAGAAATACACCAATATGATATCTACACTAGACAATGAATTTTCTCGTCGTTTTGCGGACTTCCAGAAACTTGATGCTGAGTTTGATATCTTGTCATCCCCGTTTACAACTGACTTTGAAAAGGTGCCGGATGGTCTACCGCTGGAATTGACTGACCTGCAGTGTGACTCTACCCTGAAAGAGAAATTGCAATCTGAAAGCATTGACAAATTTTATGCTTCACTGAATGAGTCCAAGTTTGCCAACCTGAGAAAGATGGCCATGAAACTATTTGTTCTGTTCGGGTCTACATACATTTGTGAGCAAACATTTTCGACCATGAACATTAACAAGACAAGTCTGCGTTCCAATGTAACTGATGTTCACGTGCAGTCGTTACTGAGGATTTCTACGTCCGACATGAGCCAGAGTTCAAGCAACTTGTTGACAACTGTGATCGACCGCAGCTGTCTCATTGACTTCAGCAGCTATTCAAGTACATTACGTTAACATCATTAAATACTGTTTGGGTCTCTCTTTAAAATTAAAGTTTACGAGTTTACATTAAACACGATTTATTCCTTGCATATGTAGATAAACAAGCGATTAAGGTATTGATCCAGTAATCTGGCCCGCCAAGGACCTCGTTTCCCCATATCCGGCCCGCCGACCGGAGAAGTTGCCCACCCCTGATGTAGGCGATGAGAAGCACAGAGAAACAGATGTACTCATTCATTTTCCTGCCTGAAGCTGCACACAGAACAAAAGAACAAAGAAGCTTTTTCCTGGATGATTCTGTTTGGAAGCACAGACCCGAGATGGCGCGTGGTGTGTGGCTGCTTGTGGGAGGCAGGCGAGGGAGGAAATTATTAGCTATGAGTAGCCTCGGGGCCAGCAGCTCAATGAATTTGATGGAGACATACATCACACACACACACACACACACACACACACACACACACACACACACACACACACACACACACACACACACACACACACACACACACACACACACTCACACTCTCTCTCTCACACACACACACACTTCCTGCTCAGACAGTGTAAGGTGTGGGGTCAGAAACCTCTGCAGCTTCGGCCATCAACCGATAAGCGACCGTTAGGGTTCAAGAAACGGACACCATATACGCAAGGGAGACCATTCCAGTTGGATAATTACAGAGAAGACGAATCAATCAATCAATCGATCGATCGATCGATCGGCCTTAGCATGGTCATCGGGTGGTTCTCAAACAATTTTGCAGACACCCTGTCCAGTTCGTAAGGGAAGTAAGTTGTGCGTAGAAGATAAAAAAAAAACAAAAAAAACCCAACAACAACAACAACAACAAAAAAACAAACAAACAAAAAACAAAAAAAGGAAACAACAACAAAAACAAGAAAGAAGAAGAAGAATAATAAGAAGAAGAACAACAACAACAGTTGCTGTTGTTGCTTGTCTTGGATACTCCAGGCGGTGAGGTCTGGAGATGAAGCTGGCAGTCATCTGCCAGGCCAGTGACAGCAGTCGCACCGCAGCGCCACCCGGTGATGATGTCAGCGGCCGCCGGTGGGGACGGGCAGCGGGTCGTGCCACACTTAATGTTGATTTACCCCCGTACCGGGCGAAGCTAAAATTGTTGCTGCTGTGGGCCTGTCCAGCTTTCAGCTTCTCATTGTACCACCCTTCACCCCAGCTATCCTCCCGCACCCCTCCCAACCGACTTCTACTGTGAACACACCACTGTCATCTTGTCAGCCCAACCCCTTCTCCTGTCTGTCTTTTGCTCTCTTCTCTCTCTCTAGCTGATGTATTTTTAACAAGCTATCAGACGTTTATTCCGATTTTAGACACACATATTCAAGTAGTCTTGTAAACAATCAGTTGTAAACAATCAACAGGACAATCTATAAAGATACGCTTGAAGTGAAATGTCAAAGTAAAGTTTACTTTTTGAGTGTCAGGTGTTTGTTGACATCATACCTAAGCTTCTCCTTTAGATATCTAAATAATCCAACATAACAATTGTCCCTTGGTTTATAGTCAGAATAAAGAAGATAAACCGTCAGTTGTGTATATTTCTATGGCGCCTGATATTAGAAAACATGGACAGAAAATGTGCAAAATTCCTTGTATCATTTCCACTAACACAGCTTCTTAAATATTATTTTTGATTAAATATGTTGCGACTTAACATAATTAGATAATGATGGTAGATGATCACATTATTTAACTGCTGACTGGGATGCTGAGTTGTTTGCCAACACCCAACTGTTTGTTTACAGAACAGAAAGCAAGAAAATGTTCGACTTCATCGGGCAGCTAAGTATTAAGTAAATACTTGAGGGAATAATAAATAAAAGCAACACAAAGTGATAAATATAAAAAATAATAAGAGGCAGATATATAGTGGAAGGTGATTGGTGGTAGAGAGTAGCACTTCAGTGTCTAAATAAATTTGAGATGACAGCTTGATATTGTAAAAATACAACTTAACGAATTTTATTCAAAGTGGATATTTTAATAGAAAGTCTTCATTGACTCACTTGCTAATATGAGGAGATGTTTGTTAAGTGTATATAAAATAAATGTAAATTTAGATTATTAGCTCAGGATGGATGTAACTCATCGTGCAGTCCGTGTCAAAGGACATTTAATTCTAATCGAGTTTCTACAATCAGTGAGCAGCGAGTGTCAGGGCTTCGAATCTCGTCTCACGCGTGTTGTTTTTTTTTTCTCAAAGTCCTAACCCTGGTCTCGACTCTCGTCCCTGTCACCCAGGGTAGTCCCACCCAGTGGCCTGACGACTGCTCACAGGTGCTGTGTGTTAGTAGTGATGTCTAGCAGCCGAGTCCATTTATTCTTAAGTGTTTTCGTCCAAATCCCAACCTGTCCCCTTGAGACCTTACCCCATCCTGTCCCCCTAGGTCAGCCCTACAGTGCATCCTTCACAAGCATGTTTCTTGAGACCTGACTGGCCGGTCAGCCGGCAGGACAGGAATTTAACGGTCCCTGATGACCCTTGGTCCTAACGACCCCGTGAGAAATGAAGTGACACGATGTCGCTAACGATGTGATTGGCGGCAGTTGAAGTTGTTCAACAATTTGGTGTTTAGCGATCGGGCTGTCACTGTTGTCAAGTGGGGAGAAGAACTAAAGGAGGAATGCAGTCAGCCGAAGGATGAGATAAACCACCACCACCAAAAAAAAAAAAAAAAAAATCGAAGAAGGAAGAGAGACATTCATAATGATGATGATGATGATGAAACAAAGCAAAAATGAAAACAACAACATCAAAAATAGATATTTTAAAAAAAAAAGAAAAAGAAAAGTGAAGTCCATTGACTTTGCTACTCAGTGAAGAAACGCTCTCTTTTTATATATACAATGACCGATCTTTTCTAACTCTTTCTATATTCACATATATTATTAAAAACATTCATATTTATGTTCTTTGATGAGTTATCTATAAATAAATATATAGAGTGATAGATGAGCGAAAGCGGACATTATGACATTAACTTTACAATAAAATAATAATTTTCTAGACAAATAACAACAGAGATTTAAGCCAAGTTAACGCCCATTGTTGTTATTACTGGCTGTTGTAATGAAAACATGATAGAACATAAGACAAACGATAGTGCACGGGGCAAGTCACGTGGAACATCCGATCCTTACAATTATTTCACTGATGAAGGGTTTGGCTTTCTTCTTGCGTTAACAAAGAATTGCATTCGATAAAAAGTCGATTTTTAAATACCGTGCTTTGGCCAAATAAATAAATAAATAAATAAATAAATAAATAAATAAATAAATAAATAAATCATGTTATGCATCAGGAGAGAGCTTTCATCCGCATCAAAAATCATTGAGTTCATTTGAAAGAGAACCTCATACTATCTGATGAAGAAGAACATGAGTGTATTATGCAACATTTACAATTCTTAGTCTTACATTAAACACCTCATTAAGTTCTTTGTCCACAAGAGAATTCGTTGCCCAAAGGTCATGGAACTGTATTACTTTCTTCGATATTCGCATTGTTTTCGTGTTTCGCAGAAACTACTAGGTACTAACCCTTCTACCATCAGCAGCTCATTTGTTACCTGCGGACAGGCACTCTGCTCGTTTCAAGCATGTCCACCTTCCAAAAGCTCATTTTTTCACCTGTCCACAGCAAGTCGCCGGCCAACATTCATAGAATTCACTGTGGCGGGGGATGAGTGGGGTGGTTGTAGAAGAGAAAAGATTCCTTGGCCATTGGGTGAGTAATTTTATCGTCCTGCTTGCCCCTCATCTGTTTATTTTCTCTAAGCTGCATGAGGTCATTGTCTTCCCTAAAAGTTTGTGGAATTATCCTTTAGACAGTATTTAATTTTATTAAAACTCCATACATGTTTCACAATAAAAATTACATATATGTAAAATAACAATGAGTACTTTAAAAAAAAAACAAACAACATGTATCCACAAATAGCTCTCTACATTTTCGAGATTGTAGGAGTAAAAGTTAGCTTTACAAAATAATAATAATAATAATAATAATAATAAAAAAATATAAAAATAAATAAATAAAAAAATAAAATAAAATAAAAATGCCAGCAATGTCAGGAATTGAGACGGATTCAGAAGAAAGACTTGCCCGGAATCAGCCCAGAAATAGTTCATGGAAGCTGAAAATCCCATGTAGCCCATGTTGACGCAAAAATGATGCGGATGCACTGAGTGACCTTTCTGGGACCTGAACACAAAGATACTTTGTGCGAGATTCAACTCCAAGCCCTTGGCTGCCAACTCCAAGAAGCCTCGTTCAGAGAAATTGGTTTTGTGATTGTCCTGGCGGCGCATACCACCGATCCTTCATTCCCCCCCCCCCGATGACGTCATCAACCAGGCGCACCTTCCGGCGTCGTGACAACGACGACAACGACGACGACACCAGTGACAACGGCCATGTCGCACAGCTACGCCATTTCTCGTGGTTTTTGGCGGAAATCTCGCCATCATGAACGTAGATGGATTGTTTTTGTCCGAGAGATGTTATACTTACCTGGCGCGAGCTTCATCACAGGTAGAGCGATGGCGTGCCTCCACAGGTAGGGTGTCTCCGCCTGCAATACCTGTGTTGTACCTGTGTTGTGGTGTGATTCATTGTCGGCGACAGTATTGCCCAGCCCGCTCGCCATCTCCACCTCGCAAAGAGCATTTTCACAAAGCTGTAGATTAGCGGGGAACAAGACCGATGTCGGGGTTAGAAATGAGGGGCTGGAGACGGATTTATCAACCTAATGTTGTACAAGACCCTCGTCGTTTGTTATCGCTCGTCTTCTACCATCCATTTTTCCTCTCCTCTGTTCACTTCTTTCCTTTGTCACTAGTAACTTGGTGCGTTGTTTCCGAATATTGCTACAGGAAGAAGATGTTTGTGATTTTAAGAAATAGGTTGAGGTGTTAAAAAAATGGAAAAGGATGAAGAAAAAAAATGTACTAAGAAGAAATGTTTGCTAAATAAAATGAAAAAGGGAACAACTTCGGCAGAAATAAACGAAATTAAGAATGAACGAACAAATGATCGAATATAGGAGTAAAGAACACGAAGGAAAAGAAAGATGAATGAACGAATAGTGTTTACGGATATCTGATTTTTATACCAAAGGAAACAAATTTGGAACCGTTTAGAAGCTTCTTTTGTTCTTCATTTGGAGTAGAGTGTGGGGAGAGAGAAAGAGGGAGGAGAGAGAAAGGGAGAGCGACACACAAAGAGAAAGAATAAAAGACAGAAAAGTGAACACAGAGACTGATTTGATTGATTGTTATTGCTTCAAGAGTATAGCTCCAGCCGAGAGAGAGAGAAGTGAAGAAAATGGCAATGAGAGTATTTCAAATGCACAAGTACGTGGTGCAGTTTCTTGATGTGCTCGTCCAGCAGCAGCAGCAGCAGCAGTTTAGCCCAGCGCGTGCAGTGTCATGGCGGCGCGCGGCGGAGCTGGGGTGGGTGGGGTAGGCAGACAGGAGGAAAGTTTTCCCAGCTAATGATGATGAAATGACGCACCCGGCACTGCGGAGGACCTCGCCGTCTGGCCCCACTGGCTTGTTTATGGCCACATCTAGCCACTCTCCTCCAGCCACGGCAACGACGACACTGCCTGCGTGCGTGCGTGCGTGCGTGCGTGCGTGCGTTCGTAGTCGTACACTCATTGATGTATTACTGTGTGTGTGCGAGTGCTCGTGCGTATCAATTTAAAATGTTAGAAAGAACAGGATTGGAAGCCAGCAGATACAATGTACAAATGTTTGTGCTCGTTGTCAATATTTTGTGTCGCTCTAGGGTCATTTATGAATTTTCTGACCAGAAGATTTTTGTTGTAGCCGATGCTGAGTGGAGGAAGGGAGAGGACATTTGTGTTTTACGTGCTAACCGCTGCGCCACCGAACAGACTAGACGAGTCGGGAATGTAGTAGGATGGAGAAAGAAGTAAGGAGGGAGAAACTCGGTGACCTGCCCAAAAAATCTTCCTTCCGGAGAGATATATGGCATAACTAGAGCTGATGCAAGGGGAGATTATTATCCTGCTGCAGCACTGACCCATCCCTTCTCCTTAAACAACCACCACCACCACCACCACCACCACCACCAAGAAGAAGAAGAAGAAGAAGAAGAAGAAGAAGAAGAAGAACAACAACAACAACAACAACAACAACAACAACAACAACAACAACTCTTCTTCTTTACCTCAGAGAAAGGAAGGATGAACGGAAGGGAAGAGTAAAGACTTTCTTTGATGCCAGTCGTTCTTTCACCGCAGCTCCACGTTGGTCGTAAAGCGAGCTGAGACACGTCAAATATTACTGTAATATCTGGCAGCGGAAGTTCAGTTCCCACGAAGGCTAAAGTTTGTGATTCGAGAAAATCGTGACTAAGACGCCAGATGATCACATCAAAGGGTTGCAGTGGGTAGGGGGTGGATGGGTTAAGGAACCTGAAGTATAATACTGCGAAAACAGGCGTGGAGGATATTGGGGGATGTTGGGGGTGGGAGGAGCGGGCGAACCGAAAGCAGCGAGGTAAACATGCGGATAAGTAGGTGTGCATTGAGGGACATCCTTTAAAAGAAAGAAGTACAAGGAGGGAAGGAACCGTGAAATAAAATACTACATATCTTGAAAAAGGAAAGACCCATGAAATGAGGTATTACATGTCCACAAAGACCCCCCCCAAAAAAAAAAAAATAAAGCAAACTAACACTCTCCCCCCTCCAAAATAAACTCCAAACGAAAGAGCAAACAAATGTAAAAAGAACAAACAACAACACAATAAAAAAGACAAAACGCAACAACAACAAAATCGAAAAAAAAACCCTGAAATGAACTGGTAAAATAAAAATAAACAAAGCTAACCGGAGGGACAAAAATAGACTAAATCAAAGACAAAAAGATTTAAAAACAAACAATTGAAAAAACAAACAAAAAACCTTTACAAAGATGAGCAAAGTACACTCCCCAAAAACAAAAACAAAAACAAAACAAAAGCAACAAACAAAACGAACAACAAACAAACAAAAGTAAAAAGAAAGAAAAAAACAAAACAAAAGAAAGAACGAACATAAACATTACAGGTGCAGTAGCTTGCTCCTCCGATGAGTGACCATCTCTCTAACTTATCTGGGAGTTACTAAACTTTGATCACCACCTACATGTAAATTGTAAATGATTTGCCCTCACTCCTCTAAACTTTCACGCGCCGAGTGTATGTTAATTTTAAATCCCTACACCAGAAAACCTTTAGCGCCACCTACAAGTATAATTACTTTCCTTTACCACCTATCAGTCGACCTCCATCTATATGTCAACTCATCCGCCATTTCACTGAACCATCAAGTTAAGCAGTAAGCAGCATGTTTGTATTATTCATCAAATTATTTTTCCCTGGTTGCAGGACTTGCTAGGGTGGGATGTGTGGGGTGGGATAGGGTAATCTCCCTTCTCCATCCCCTCTCGGCCCTTTCTAGCCACAAATCTTGCGACTGCATGGGTGGGAACAGGTCCAGAAAGCCTGTCTTTAAGAGCACTGCAGCATCTTGAAGGGTAGCCTTCAACAAGCCCCGAGTGCCTTTGATCCTCCGTTATCAAACTGCACAAGGCAAGGGCCATAACTCCTGGCAGGCGAGAAATAAACGTGCAGCACAGCGCCCAGAGAATCAACAGACACCAATTATCCCAGGTTGCCTCCCTTTGAACACAGCCACGTGGCCCGGGCAAGATCGAAAGTACAGCACTTCGGGGTGTTACTCCCGGCCAAGATGAGTGCACGCCGGGCAGGCTTTGTGGCCGGACAAGCGCCTTTGTATGGAATGGAGCCGGAGAGGAGAGGTTTTATGGCCGGCCTGCAAGTCTCGGTGCCTGAGCTACGAGAAGGAACTGGAAAAAATGGCGGTAGACAAAGATGTCTTGAAATAAACTAACAACGAGTGTGTTTGTGTGTGTGTGTCCGTACCTTTGTATGGAATCTTTCTTTGTACTATCTGAGACAAATAAGAGGAGATCGTCTTTGTGAATTTCTCAACCCTTTGATTCTGCAGCTGGAGTGGACAAGATGAGATGACCAATGTAGGTCTACAGCCATTATCGCCGACTTTTAAACAAGACGAAAGAGGAGGAGACAATCGTCGTCAAGATGGCCTCTGCTGTCGTCAAGGTCCACACGCCAGGCACGAGGTAGGCATGACAGACAAAACAGGGGCTGAAGGGTGAGGGACGGAATGAGTGACTGCCAGTTGTGGAGGTGTTTGTGATAGAAGTCCTAGAAGATGAAATCAGGTGCGAGACAGTTAAATGGTGTGGGAGGGGGAGTGAGAAAACTCCAGGTGGTCAAGAAACTCTTCACTTCCATCTGTGATGTCGTTAAACACGGAGGCTGTTATGTTTGTATATGGCGCATATATATATATAGGTGAGAGAGAGAGAGAGAAGACAAGACCTTGTCCTCCGCAAAAGAACATTTCCAACCATAAATCAGCCATTCACATCCACCAAGAAAAAATTGAAAAAAAAACTCCAGACAATCCCGCCATTTCACTACTCCAATCAAAAAATAAAATAAATAAAAATAAAAATAAAAAAAACAACAAAAACAACTGGCGAGGACAAGAGATTATGTCGAAGGAGATGGTGAAGGAATTGAGGCAGAATGGACCAACCACTGCAAACTCCGTGAGAAGAGCAAACCACTGAGCCAGCCCTGTCCAGCCAGGTAACCATTTCGGGGTCAGAGCAAGCTGTAGTCATACGACACGTGGAGGTCACCCTTCCCCCCCTCCTCCTCCTCCTCCTACTACTACTACTACTCCTCCTACTACTACTCCTCCTCCTCTCCTCCCTGACAAAATGATAACGGTAACTCGTCTACGGCTGAGAGGCTGCTGATGTCGTGGGACATCCAAACCTTTCACGACTTTGGAAGCACCGGGCGACGACCGGCGGCCGCTCGGGTGACGGTGGAGTAGAAAAATCTTTATGCGTTGGCGACGTCGTCACCTGTGCATCGTTGTCTTTGAAGCCGCATCGACGCCGGACTTGATGTGGCTCAAGATCAGAAGGACGAGGGTTTTGTGTCCGGGTCATAAACTCGCTTGCGAACACGTCTCCGGTGGCCAATCACTTGCTTCAAAAACAAAACAAAGGAGAGAGAGAGGGGGGGAAAAAAAGGAAAAGAGAAGGTACTTAAAGAAAACTTTGTTCTCATTAAAAAGTAAAAAACACGATGATCTAAATAAGATGAGTTTGAGGAAAAGTCTGGAAACTTTAATTCAGTGGACAGGGCTGTTACCACGGTTGTGATTCTAGAAATTATGAGGTGAAAACTTTGGAAGATATTGGCATGAAGACAAATGCAAGAACAGGTAGGAAGGTGGTAATACCAGTTTATTGTAACACCATGGTCAAGCACAGGTGAGCAAACACCTGGTTCTTGTAGGTGCCTATCCCCGGAGTCTTTCTGAATACCCTGTCCTATAAAGTTTAATAAGAATTATTTTTAGAATTTAGAATGAAAATTACATATATATAATTATATTTTATGATTTTATTGTACATTCAGTAGTATCTATATACATCTCTCGTTTTTGCAAAGATGTTAGAGGGTCCGTGCTTTATCGGGGGAAGGTGAGAAATACTTTCACTGTATTCCACACATGCATCCAATAGCCCGTGTCCTTCGCTGGTTCTCAGCAAGTCGAGTACAACACTGGAGACGGAAATTGAACTGTGACCTTTGTCTTCCTCTTCTGTCACTCGACGAACGGAAATGACGTCATCATGTCCTGGGTGTACGCCAAGGGAGCGCACTAGTTCTTCTTGGCGTCAACTGTTGAATTTTCTTAATTAGTTTATTTTTTTCTCTAAAACCTGTTAGTTTTATTTATCTTTACCTCCATAGATGATTCAATCTTACTATTAGTATTTTTTTAGTTTTAATTTACTAATATTATTAGTTTAAAGTTTTTAATAAATTATCACCACAGAATTTATGAGCATATATCTGACCATTTCCTTAATCAGAAAGTACAGCCACATTACAGCACCCATACAATTATTCATTGGGTGAACTTTTAGTGCGAAATCGACTTAAGGTGGAAGCACTTTCCCTTTTCAAACACAACAACGACAAAAATTATTGTTGGTAGTATTTTCCGAAATGAACCAATTATACAGATGATGATGATGATGATGATGTAGTTTTATAGCGCACCAGTATCCGCATCACAAAGATGCGGTCAATGCGCGGTGATCCCAGCAGCCACCAAACTGCAGGTCAAATGAAAAATGTAAAATGGGCGAAGCGAAATTGTGAGAAGTTCAAGGTCACAAGTACACATCTTTTCACGAAGAATAACCGTTGTACAGTACCTGTTGTTGACATAGAAACACACTCCGCCGCCACGCGCCTTGCCAGTAACTGCAGCAGATCTATCAGATCTAAACGGGCCAGAGAAGCCGGCGATGTCTAGATCAGCATCACCGTCGTGTAGCCATGTTTCCGTAAACGCCAACAAACAAGTATCCCTGTGCAATCGAAAGTTGTGTATCCACACCTCAAGCTCATCAATCTTGCCACGAATCGACTGGACATTGGAGAGCAGGATAGAAGGAAGAGGTGGAGATCTGCGTCGATCGTCCAGACGAAACTTCTTGAGTCTCCGCTACACACCGCCTCTACGTCCTCTCCTTCTTGATCTGCGAAGTGGAGGGAGCCGTGTGATGTCCACTTGCAGCGCCCGAAAACTCCGGGTAACAGAGGGAGATGAACGAAGACAGAGCAAGAGCTCGCGGGAGTAGAGAAGCCGTGGACCAGCATGAAATAAGCTGACCGCCATCTTAATAATGTCGGCTAGTGGTAACAAACGTAATGTACAGACATTAGATGACTATATATTATGACACAAACACCTTTTAAAGAAATAAGCAAATATATAAAAATATTCAAACAATATTAAGTGTAATATCAGAGTATTCAAATGCATCAACACAGTTGCACTCAGAGAGATAGCTTACGGGGATTCTAATCGAATTAATAATAATATTATAGTTCACATAAAACACCATATCCCAGCCCAGTGGGCAAGCTCATGGCGCTTTACAAATAATGATAATAATAATCTTGAAAACTGTAATCAAGGCTTCAGAGACTGCTATCTGTATCACTGTTCCAGCCATAAAACAGTTCATAAAGGTACGAATCGGGTTTTTGCTGCTCATAGGGAGGTCTGCCAGTGCCTCGTGAAAAAACTATAATAAGCTCACAAACCATAGGAAGGGAAGCAGTGCAAATGTACACATACATATACATATATAGTATATTGTTTTGCTGTTAGACCCATTTACTTATGTATATTGCTTCGGTCTGGTGCTTTATAGGTTGTCAAAACACTGAAGAGCACCAAATAAATTCAAGTTATCACAAGAGTCCAGTATGGCAAACGCAGGGGTGCAGTCGTTATTTAACGGGGATAAAAGCAGATCAGTTAGTAATCAATTCAATTAGTTAAAAATCAGACTCCAAATAGTCTTGTCCAGAGAATAAAGTATCCACATATTGCTATGATGTACATGACAACGAAGCAGAGGGGATAGACAACACTGTATAGACTGTGTGACATCACCGACGAATTGCACAAAGAAACCGTTATGGCGGTAGATATAAAGGACAGGTAGTTGATGAGACAATAGAAGGAGTAGGTTTAAAACCAGAACACAGCAAACAAAGGAAAAGTTTATCAAAATGAAGTGTGTGTCACATAACAGGCACGCAACTCACAACAGGTCAACGCAAAAAAACAAACAAACAAACAAAAACAACAACAACAAAAACCCAACAAAAAACAAAAAGAAAACCAAACAAACAAAACAACAACAAAACCAAACCAAAACAAACAAAACAAACAGCTAGGGGCATAATTATATATTTGTAATACTATAACTCGCGGCTATCAGTCAAAACTCTCTGTAGTCACTCTCCCCTCTGTAGTGTGGCCTACATTTTTTCATTAAACAGATTTAAAGACAGTAAACAAATTTCTACATTCTAACTGCTCTTTTCCTCCCACATTTCTTTGTTCTTTTTTTTCCCCCTTCTCTGGATATCTTTTTGTTGCGGAAAGTTCATCTTACACGATCGAAGGGCTTTAATGCCTGGCGCCTTTGTCATGATCACTGTTTAAAGAGCAGCTGTGAGTAATGAACCCTAACGACTTTATTGAGTCTGATGACGTGTAGACAGTTTTATGATGTCATCTGCAGTTTGAAGTGGGAGCCGAGCCGCGATGGGCGAAGCTGACTTTCCGACTCCCGACTAACCCCCGAAACCGAGTGGGCGGGGCTAAGCGCCGGGGGATGTTTACTTTCCCGCCAGCGATGACAGCGTGCCGAGACCTCACGCGCAAAAAAGAGGCGGGGCCACGCGCGGCGAGTGGCAGCACGGCTCGCCTCGACTTGTGCATCACACACAATGACCTGTCGGTGGACAGCAGCAAGAAGAAATAAGGAATCTTGGGTAATATGTTTCCTATTAATACAGATATAATGAATAATTATTTACAGCGATGCAAATATTTTAAAAAGTACTGTATTTCTTTTTAATGGTGGTTGGGAGTTTGGTCTCGGTGACCACGACCTTTACGATGACCTATTTAATTATTTATTTATTCCTTCTCTGCGTCCTAATTCTCATGTAGAATCCATCCCTTTCCCATCCTTCCTCCCTTCCCTTGTCTGCGGGCATCTCAACAGTTTTGTTTCGCCCTCCGCCGGTCATCAGGTAAAACCGTCGAGAGAAGTGGCAGCGAGACAAAAACTCCTCCCACCGTGGCGCTCGCCTCGCGCTGGTCGCCGGCTGAAGACCAATCAGGAGGCGCCTGGCCTCATCATCTTCCGCAACACGCGTGCAAAGCCGCTACCCTCGCGCCCTTCAATCGCGCCGGCCCCCTTGGAGCGCGAGGCTTGGGAGAGTGTGTGTGGTTCGTCGTGTCTACTCGCGCTGCTGTGGTTCAGGAGGAGGCCTGCCAGCCAGCCTGCCTGCGTGCGTGCCGACATCTTTAGTCGTCACTGTCGGATGCGTCGGCGTACTGCATCGCTGCGGCGCGATCGCGACGAGAGGCAAAAGCACTGCGGCAGCAGCAGCAGCAAAGGAAGGTATGCGTCCGTGACAGACATTGCTGCATGCAGTCCTGCGTGAAATGGGAGTCGCGTACCCGCATTTCAGTCTTCAACCAGCATCCCTCCGAGCTTTGTAGTGACTTGGACAACTGCTGCTCAGCTACCCGACTACCTGGGCCGCTCTATCTCTTTCTCTCTCTCCCCCACCTACCCTACCACCCGGTTACAGCAGGGAGGATACCGCTGCTCCCTCGGTCAGCGGGTGTGACTTTTTTTGTTTTATTTTTCTCAGATTTCCCCCGTAGTTTTTTCCCGTGGGAAATCTGGAAACGATTGTGATAAAAAAAAAAACTATTTATTTACTAAACGCTGAGGTTAACGGCCAGTAAACAAACGTTTTCCCCCCAAGACAATAGAAGAAAACTTTTCAAACCAATAAAGGATAAAGCTGGTGACACTAACACAGCCAGCGAAATTCTGAAGACAACGCTGGGACTCAAAAAAGAAAAGGTAGATGAAAGAGACGACAACAGTTGAGAGAGGAGGGTACTCACCAGAGTGCCGGGTGCAAGTACCCTGATGTCTGTGAAGTAGCATCTGACGAACGCTCGTACTTCATTCTCCTTTACTGATATTGTTTTGGTTTATTGTTGAGTTCGATTCCTGGTCCAAAATCTGTTTTGTTTATGTTCGGCTACGGTCTAGTTAATGTCGACCATGACAGAGAGTTTTTATGAGTACCAGTGACGTCAGACAGGTGTGAGACAGGTGTGTTAGTATACCTTTAAAACATCGACAGATTTGCTTATCGCGAAGACTTCACAACAGGAAATGGCGTTCACACCTTTCTTGTTCCCACGACATTCGGACTATGGTGTTGGGACCCTCCTGTCTTCGCATCATTACCTACCCGGACTGCCTCTGCCACCCCACGGGCTGACCTCGCCGCTTCTACCCAAGCTACAGAGTGCCATGGGCCGCTCCGGGCTGGCACCCGGAGACTTTCTGGCTCAGCCACCCGGGATGGCGCGTCCTTTCGGACGGGGTGGCTTGGACGCCAACGACCCGGACGTGGAGGACGACCCGATGGTGGAGCTGGAGGCCAAGGAGCTGTGGCAACGGTTCCACAAGCTGGAGTCCGAGATGGTCATCACCAAGTCAGGAAGGTCAGTCGTTGTTGGCGTGTTTGGCATTCATTCATTCTTTTCTCGTCTGACGGTCTTTCTGTCACCTATGCGCTTGTCTGTGTGTACGCACGTGTGAGCCAATATTTGAGATGGAGTGTGAACCAACCTTCCCTCCGCTACACAACAGTAATCTTGGTACACAGGGTATCATATCTTGGCTGGACACTCATTACAACATCTTTGTTGCTGTCTGACCTCTCTGACATACAAACATACAAACACACAACTAAATGGTTGGTTGACTAGTTCGGATATTCAGTGTAACCCAGGATGTACTAGATGTCATCTTCGATGATCAAAAGATGTTTTGTTCGCACATGACCAGGACACAGAGGGTGGACTGGGTGTCAAACTGACTATTATGACAATTGTAGATAAGCTAGACAAACACTTATCATGATAGCTCTCACATCACTGACTCTTTTCTCTAGACACAAGCATAATTCTTCTCAGTCGTTAATAAGTTTATTTCGAATACCTTTGTGTACTTATGTAATGGAGGGTGAGCTCAGGACAAGACAAGAAGGTTTGATAATTAAATTTATAAAAGTATACTGAATATTTTTAATTTGCTTGTTGCAGAACTTACTTTTGACGGTTTGTTTACTTGAATTTCGCATAGCTATATAGTTGGTGAATTAATGATTTTCTTGAACATAATTACAACATTACTGATGTGTTGAGGAAGTCTCTAGGAAGCTCTGAATTGTCTAATTGAGAGTTTCATTAGTTTAGTCAAAGATATTAAGAACTAATGTACGAGATCGAATAATTATGGTGGAAACCTTCACATCCATACTCTGTACATTTTTAATTACTTGTGTGAAAATATTAATGGGTTTATTTATTTACCAGACAGTGTAATTATCGTAAAATATATATGATATTATTTCCTCTATCTGTTGGTTCTGTCGTCTTTTGCAGTCCGTGTCTCTGGAGTAAAATATGTAATAAATTTTCACATTTCGCCAGGCAGTATCAATGATGCAGTAAAGTGCACAAATAATTCTGATATATCGTTAAACTTTATTATGAATTCTGCAGTAAAATACATAATAGAATTCCGACATTTTACTTAGAATTCTGTATAATAGAATGCCGTTAACCTCTATCACAGTTTCCATAAATTGATCGATTTTTTAAATTAAAACTTTTAAATGTTATGGTGATTAGAATCGTATTTTACACTTTGTCTCCACTTTGGATAGATTCTTTTGGTCGTGTGAAATACTAATACTGTCAATAAGCCACCACCACATTTGTCAAAATCAGAAATGACAAACCAACAATGACTAGTCGGAAATGACAAAACACTACAAAGCATCTCGTAAAGAATTGAGAAAGCTATAGAAAGCTTAAATTTAAATTAAAGAAAACACCGAGTTAAAATATTGTAAAACTTTTCCCACAAAGCTCTTTAAAATACGGAATACTACATGTTTTGCACGCTGAGGGTTATTCGCGCTTAATAAAACTTGTTTTAAATAAAACCCTCGTCAGATGTCATTAGCTCTGGAAACGTTTGGTTAAGTAACGAGTCGACAAGTTCTGACAAACATGGGAGTACAATTCCGTGAGGTATCATCCCCCTCCCTCCGAACAATAAATATTAAAGGTATTTGAAGTTCTGATCTGTTTAAATCAAATTTGTTCTCAAAGTTGCCAAACACAGGCGTTGCCGGTGTAAACTGTAGTCAGACGCTGTTTACAGGGAGGAGAGGCTGATGGGGGTAGCAGCGAGGGCAACAAGGTGTGTAGCTGCAAAACACACTCTTGTCTTTGTAATCAATCACACAGTCAGGTACTGACTGCAGCTACAGCTCTGGTCAGGGATGTTTGTTTGCCTTGTGACCCCCATCACTGACTCTTACCACGACCAGCTGTGAAACATCTGCGCCGAGCCAGCAAACAATCAACTAGCTGTTGTTTAGCTCATCAGGGAGGCAGGTGGTAAGAGGTTCAGGGTTACAACTAGTTAGGGCCAGGTGCACATTGAGTGTCCCCAAGCTTACATCGAACTTTCTTTATCGATCGTCTGATCGATTGACGGTTTGTTTCAAATAACGGAACGAGGCGTTTGTCGTGGGAACTGACCATCTATCCATCTTTTGGAAAGTTCCAATGGGAGGGTGGGGTTGTGGAGTTCGGGAGGTCGAAAAAACAATCTTGTCATCGGACTCGTTTCTCTATCCTTAATGAAAACAAACAAACAAACAAACAAACTAACAAATTAACAAACGTACAACCAACCAACCAACCAACCAACCAACCAACCAACCAACCAAACAAACAAACAAACAAACAAACAAACAAACAAACAGCAACAAATAGGCAACCAGAGAACTCAACCGTAGTAGACAAGTAGTAACCTAAGGTAGACAACCCTGCGAGCTAGACAGCGGGGGAAAAAAGGTAGATGGGGGGATGGGAAGACGAGCGGAAGGGAACTGGTTTGTCAACACCAACCACGTGACATGTTGCTTTGAACGATGTTTGACGTCTGCTCACACAAACGACTCCCCTTCCCCACGATCCATCCGTCTTTGGAGGGGATTAAAACTGTAACGTGCACACGAGGGTGACATGCACGCACTCACTGACCCACTCACTCACCCGTAGAAAGTGGGTGGCTGGGAAGTGGAAGGAAGAAAAGATAATGGAAGGAAGGAAGGAAGAACAGGCGGGGATGTTGAAATAAGAACATCACGCTCTCCCACATGTATCCAAAGCCAGGCGTGCGTGCGTGCGTGCGTGCGTTCTAAAGTCTGGAGCTGACGGCGCCTACGACAGCGGCAGATAATTCAGTCAAATCGCATTTCGTTGCGATAGGAAGAAAATATTGAGTGAATATCTGTCAGATTTGGTTGTGGAAACGTTAATTAATTAAATAAACGTAACCATCCATTAGCAAGATGCGTGTCCATGTTTGACCTGCAGCGTGAAGCGTGACCGTTAAGTGTAAGACCGGGGGGAGCAGGGGAGGAAATCTCTATTTTTACGTAATTATAATTATATCACGTGAGTGCACAGTTGTTTGTGCACGCGATATGAGTCGAATAAAAATGAAACAAACCTGTTTATTTATATTTCATGCTGTCGCCAACAAAGAAATTACCTGTTGATAATGCTGCTCTCGATGGCAGTTGTAAATCATATTTCTCATTCTATACACACATGTAGACAGACTGTTGGAGACACTCTTTTCTCTCTCTCTCTCACACGCGCGCGCGCGCCCACACATGACTAAGCGAGAAAATATTCCTAATGAAAATAGTGATCCCACAATCCGCTTGCGGCTTAATAATCGGGGAAATAGACCCAGGAAAGACAAATATTATTTCAAAAGCAACAGGAAATACTAAGAATGTTTCTGACCATTTGACTGACTGACTCTCTGCCATGCTAGTAATGAACACAAACAGAACACAAACAGAACACAAACAAACAGAACACAAACAGAACACAAACAGAACACAAACAGAACACAAACAGAACACAAACAAAACACAAACAGAACACAAACAAAACACAAACAAAACACAAACAAAACACAAACAGAAGAGGCGTCAGCAGTCACACAGTGTTCTTTGAACGTCAGCTTTGTCTGATGTCTTTCTTTCCAAGTGTGGCGCGCTCTGTAGTATGTTAGATACTGTATATACTAGATACTCTATTATTATATTAGATACTCTATAATTTGCTGATTGTGTGCAGAATGCTCGATGTTCTTTCTACAGACTGTAGCCAGCTTATCCAAGACAATCCTCACAATAACGATAAACAAATATCAATCGTATCTACTAGTCAGAATCTTGTGCGCATCTTTACCACTCTTCCTCTCCCACCAAACAATAAAACAATAAAAAGCAGAACAGAACAAAACAAAAAAAAAAAAAAAAAAAACTAAGAAAAACCAAACAAACAAAAAAAAAAAAAAAATAAAATAAAATAAATACCAGCCCCCACAAAAAACTAACCAAACCACAAAGCAACAACAAAATCCACTATACAATCAGAAAGATGTAAGTGTTTTGATAATTTTTCTCTGAGTGAATGTGCATAGCTGAGACTAATCTAGTCTCTTACATAGAAAGACTACTGTCTCCTGCTGTCATAACGGTGATGACAGCGACGATAACAACTATTACTGTTACCTGCACCACCGCCACCACAACGACTACATCCACCCCCAGGGGCTATATAGAACGAATCTGATTCTGGCGTCGGTTAGTCGGAAGATGGTGGTAGCAACTACTTTGTCACTGTGGGCTATGTGTGGTTGTTTGTGTTTTGTTGATTACCCATAATTATAGCTAAACAACTGGTTCTTTTCCGAGAGGTGGCCACTCTGAAATAATGATTCTTGATAAACGACCATTTTACATTAGTTACAGCTGGCATTCGTTACTCCAAAAGATTGTGGAGGCTTTGTGCTTTAAACTCTGTGCGTGCGTGCGTGCGTGCGTGCGTGTGACCAACTATATTTCCCAATCAACGAGCATTATATAAATTTATTGGTCGAACGATTTATACTTTGACCGTAACACGTTTCCAACTGAAGTTAGAGCGGAGGGAGGTGAGCCATTCGCTGACTCTGGTCACGTGGTTCATGTGGCGTGAAGAGGTCAGCAAGGTCATAGCTATCTATGCGTGTCCTTGCGTGACATCGGAGAGTCAACAGGTCGCCTTTTGGCAACAGCGTGTCCTTTGGTGACCTGACGGGGCGACAACTCCTCTGACTCCGGGCTGCACGAGCACAATTCTCACAGATGAGTGTGATGGTGAGGTCATCCTTAATATTCTAATTACATTTGCGCCTTGCACTGAAATAGTTTCGCTATTGCTTCATTCCTTGTAACTGTATAATATCACTTTAATGTTAGATTATATTTTAGCAAACATGTTGATACAAACCGGTAGGAGGATATGGGAGGAGACTGTGCAGGGTTTGACATAAATCAGGACTCATCCTCTTGTCTACTCTCAACCTGTGCACTTCACGCTTTGCTGGAATCCTTCTGTTTGCGGATGGTGTCGCTCACTAAAGCATTGTGACTGTTCTCAAATGGGTCTGTTCTGAATAGTTTATTTTTCTCGCAGTGGTTGAATAGGACATTCTAGCTCTGTGCTTCCTACCTCTCCAAGACTTTTCTTGACTTGTTGTATTATTCTCACAACTTTTCTTCAAATGTAGAGTCCTATGTTGACAATAAGAAGCAGTACTAAGCCAGACATCAAAGACTAGTGAGTTAAGAACCTCCCTTTAGCCAGCTAAGGTTTGAACCGTCGATCACTCCGAAAACCATGAGCATGACGATCAGCGACAGGAGCTACGTTTTTGACAGATAGGACCCCCCAACTCTTTGCCTTGATTGCTATTTGTTTGTTTTCATTTCTAGGGTCTTCTTTCTGGTTTGTTGTGTCTGGAACTGTATTTGATAATCTTGTACATGCTGAGCGCCCTCCAACGACGCATGAATGTGGTGTGCATGTGGATTCCTGCACATTGCGGCCTACGAGGCAATGAGGAGGCAGATAGGCTGCCAATCTCACACTCAGCATATGAGGCGGAGTCTTGAAATGAGGGAGATGATACGCGACGATCGCTAACATTTACTTTCATGTTTTCATGGGAATGTCCTCAGCCTTAAAGATTGCAGTCTACAATGTCTTGTCTCTCGGTCTGTCCTCTATAGTGCGAGGTCTGCATTACACAATGAGATCTCACTACCTAAACGACGGATACCTTCTATCGCGTGTGCTAGGCTGTGTAAGATGGACTGCGCATGCGCCAACACATTTGCGTCACGTTCTTGAGCACAAGGTGGAGGATGGGATCGTGTTTCCTGTATGCTGAAGCTTGTCACAAAGAGTATCTGAGATGTCGATCATGTGCATTAAGAATGCTAGGCAAAGGGAGGAAAAAAACAACAACAACAACGAAACGCCGCCTGTCATCGATTATTGTGGCACGAGGCTCACCAAAATGTCAAAATGGCAAGCTATAAGCTCTGACTTTTAGCAGCTAGTGTACATGTTTAGTATCTGTAACGACCTAGGTGGTGCTCGACATCTCAAGGCGAGCTAAGCCTGTTTACTCTCAGTAGATCGACAAGTCAATATCTTCAGGTGATAAAAAAACAAAAAAAATAAAAATAACTTCTGATGGTCAATTCTATGATAACCATAATCTAAATTTAGTAGGTTCACATTCAGCAGGATGTTAAATATAATATTTTTTTTTGTGGTGAGACTGTACACCGGTAGGAAAGTATAGTCGATGAACTGTACGACGGAAAAAGAGAAATACGATGTATTAGGTGAGACAGTTGATGTACTGTACATGTACGAGAGTGTAGCTGATGTACTGTAACAAACAAGACAGTATACCCCAGTAAAAAGAGTACAACATGTATTAGAGAGTATAAGTGATGTAATTAGTGTAAATTGTTGGACAGTATAGACATGAAAAGAAGTACAACAGATTATCTTATATGTTACCTTCTGTAATTAGTGAAATAGTTTATATGTGATGTACAGTCAGTAGTGAGATAGTGTGTGTGTAGTGTACTGTAATTAATAAAATAGTCTGTATGTGATGTACTGTAAGTAGTGTGTGAAGTGTACTGTGATTAGTGAAACAGTATATCCGGTGTACTGTCATTATCGAGAAAGTTCCACAGCCGTTGACAGCCCGCTTGTAGAACATTGACATTCACTCGGTTACCTCTCTCGCTACAACCACCTCATTTGTCACGAGCCTATGTCCGTTAATTCCTTCTCAGATGTAGCAGGGACGACTTTTATTTAACAGTTGAACGCTTTTTTTTCTCTTTCGTCACGCAAAGCCTCCGTTTCTGACTTGGATCCTCAGGGAGAAGGCGTCATGACTTCCTTGGTATTATCGGAGGTGTAAGGCTATAGATGTGTGCACAGTGGGCGTAGTTTTCTCAGGTACTTTTTTAAAAAAAATCCCTGGAATACCTGGTATGATTTTTTTTCGTAATTTCTTCAGTAACCTCCAGCAGACCACGTTTTGTGCTGAGGACTGCTTTTGAATATTGCTGACGGTGTCTTCAGGGTATCGATGGAAGTAAAGTGCATTGGATCATTAAAGATTTTACAAATATCAAAGGAGTTAAATTGCTGTGCCACGTTGTAGGAACTCGAATGCTGACGATTTTGCGGGGGAAAAATTTTTTTAAAAAATTAAAAAAGGTGCTAGAGCAGGGGTCTGAAACTCATTTTAGCATGTGGGCCCCAGTGGAAAGTAACAGCCAGTCAGCGGGCCGCACCACGAAAAGAAAATGTTTTTTCATTAAATTTTACGAACACTACTGTCACTGCAGTTAAATGCTAAAATAAAGTTTTTATAATTATTAATTACATTTAGTGTAGTTTATTACATGCACAGGCAGTTTAGTTTATTAAAATAAGTTGACGTTGTCTCTGTCACTAATAACGGGGGTAATTTTCACTGCGGGAGTTAATCACCAAGAACAACATACATATACACCGCGGACGTGGCCGAGGGCCGCACAAAGTTTTTTCGCGGGCCGCATTCGGCCCGCGGGCCGCGTGTTTGAGACCCCTGTGCTAGAGTGTTTCAGAATATTGCATGTGCTAAATAATTGGAGGACAAGAAGAAACGGAAGTGGTTTAAGACCATTGAAAATGTCAACATCTTGAAGACATTGTCTTCCCTCACAGGTTTCCGAAACAGCTTTGGGGCTATGTGACGTCACAGGTTCAGGTACTGGCCGTGTCATCATGGACTCCTTCACGTCACCAAGTCTCCCCATCACCGCAATGGTACCAGTGCACCACTCACTCTCTCTCTGTCGCTCGACGGAACTGTTGGTCCATGGTGGCGTCCTCTTCTTTCTTTCCCCCCAACCCACACCTTCCCCCTCACGCCGTCAAAAGTGTTGGTCGATACACGTAGACAGGTGCTCCAGAAATACCTGGGCCTTCTTCCCCTCAGCGAAGGTAGATTTATGGCACCTGCAGATCCTGGCTTTCACCTGGCGACAGGGAGGGCGGAATTTCCGACGATGCGCGGAGCTGGAGCCATGGAACAAAAGGCATTACCCAGCGTGCACTGCGCTCACAGCCTCTCAGCCACGCAAAGGAGAATGCGTAATCGTTGCTAATGAGCACTATTCATGCCTTCTTTCGGAAACCCTAGACCGTTGCGCTGTGACGTGAGCACAATGCACGCGCAAAACGAAATTTACGAAAAGAAAAAAAAAAAATAACAAAAAAGTATAAAAAAGCACACACACACACACAGTTACCATGATCTTTGGAATCGTTGGTTCAATAGACATTACATACAAGACGACTGCTTGCTTTGTTGCCTGAATGAAGAAGAGTTCGTTGTTGGAGTTGAAGGTGGTGGTGGTGACGGTGACGGTGGTGTCTGAGACTTTATTTTCTTTGCCATTATTTCGGTTTTTCGCTGAGTCAGGACTAGAAATATTAAATGTAGCTATACATTTCCTGGCTTGATTGATGGGGCCAGGGTCTAAGGAGGCGAAGCTCAGAGAGAGAGAGATGGAGGAAATGTGTATGTGTGTGTGAGAGAGAGAAAGTGTGTGTGTGTGCCTGTGTGCCTGTGTGAGTGTGTGAGAGAGAGAGATCGTGGGTCGAAGCGATTCTCAGCTTGCTGTACCCGAGGAAAGGGCAAACGATTTTGCTGGCAGATTAATTGCCTGCCGAGAGACGCAAGAGAAGCGGGTACTGTTCTGGTTCCTATACCCTGCTTCCTACACGTCGCCTTTGCAATGACTGGTTAAATGGGTATTTTATATATTTTATACAAGGCTGCTTATTGTGCTACTTGAAGGAAGAGTTTGCTATTTGTCGGGGGTTGAGGTCACGTGACACAACAACAGCGCAACACCAGAGATGACGAAAAGCGGCGAAAGAACCAGGGCCTTTGGTGGCATCGAACCCTGACAGCATTTCCCGAGAAGATGAGATTTTATATATTTTTTTCAAACTGACCAGTTTATAAACCTTTTTTTCCTATTACATGCGAAGTGTGTTTATAAGAAATGTTTATCTTTTAAAAGACTGTTTTTCTGCACGGCAGAACCTCAAGCGTTTAGTAATCCACTTTATAGGCATGAAAAAAAAAAGTAGAAAACCTGTGCGACAAAAGGAAAGAAAAAAAAAGCTCAGTATTTGACAACTGTTGCTGAACGAAATCAATACTGACTTTTGCTTCGGTGAGACGAGGCGGAAATAGTTCTTACCTGTGCTTACCTGTGTCAGAAGCTCACGAGAAAGTGTGTCTGTGTGTGTGTGTGCGCGCGCGCGCCTTAAGGTGTCAGCTCGTGCGCTTTCCTGTCTTTAATTTGTGTAGACTACAGTCCTGTTGTGCCCACCTTTAGTGATGAAGAAATCTTATTAAACATAAATTTATTTATCTATTTATTTATTAATTTATTAGACGTTTTGGCTCTCAATCACGATCACTTAAAATGCTTCATCATTTCGTAACAGACAAATGAAATAAAATTTTCACTTCAACGGCCTTATTGACTAATTAATACAGTTGGTCGCTTTTCATTTGTCACAGGTTTATTGACTGAACAATAATTTCTCTGAATTTAAAGATCCAAAATTTGAAAACAATTATGAAACTAGAGAAGACGCTCAAATAACCTGATTAAAACAGTTTCAAAAAGGCAGACAGGTTTTTTCCGAATATGACCGAGAAAACACGAGAGTTGAAAGAAATCTCTCATTGTAACAAGCCTGTCGTCTGCTACTGTCTACTCGTTATCGTCTGCGAAAAGCTCTTGTCTCTGCGCGCCTCGCTCTCATCTCGCCGCCTCTCGCGCTTTCTCGCGTTGCCCAGATGTTGGAATTGAGAAGGAGTGTCTCGGTTATCTCTCCCCTACGCCAGCCTGCTAAGCATCAATTAGAGTTATCTACCTCGGAGGAGGTTTTTCTCACAGACTTGCACAAACCGCGCATTCAACTACTGGCAGAGGTACAGGCAAACAGCGCTTGGTGACGTCAGCAGTGGGAACTACTTTTATGTATTCATACATGTAGTTTTAGTATCAAAGGGATTTATAAAAGTAGTCTATCGGCTAAAGTGAAAAGGTGTGTTGAAGAAGTTATATTTATTTTATACATTGATTAAAGATATGGTGCCATCGTCCTCTAAACAATGTATATATATGTATGTACATTCCTTTGGAACATGGTCATGATCTTATATATGAATGTTTGACAAGTATAAGTTTTGAATGTAGCTTGATGCCATGTGCGCACACATACATACACACACTCTCTTTCTCATGGCCACACACCTGTCCTCGTGAGAATTCTAGGAAATATTACCTATTATTGAGAGCGAAATGTAAATTGCAACAAGAATTTCTAATTCAACAATTAAAAAAAAAAACTCCAACTTTTACAATCATATTTACTTATGAATCAATAAATACATGTAATCTACAATTAATAGTGTTATAAAATGATAAAAGAAAATATGGCTGTCAAGAATTCGTTGACCTTGTTCAGAAGGCCGTCTGCTTTCCTTTGATTCTTCAAGAATAGTCTCTAAAGTCCCCTTTACTCTTTCATCCCTCTTATTGGTCTTATTCAATTGTTGCCTCACTGCTTCTAAGCTATTCCTGAATTCTTCTTATTTTATGTTCAAATTAGTAATTTCAATCTCAAAAGTATGATCTTTATTCACAACAATGAAATCTTTAAACAAAATTTCTTTTGTTTTCTCTGCTCTCCTACTTGTAGTTGTAGTTCTGGAACCTTTCTGTAAAAAAATAAAATAATATTTATGTTGTGCAAACTAAATCTTTGCACACTAAGCAGATATAAATGAACATATATAAAGTATACATGTCAGGTTCATACATATTTTTTACAGTCATTTCTAATTCTATTATAAATCATTTTAGTCTACCAAACGAAAGTCTGCACAATATTTCTGAATCTTTAAAAAAAATTTACTCTACTTTGATCTTTAAATATAATCAGTTAATGACATCCAGTTATCTTTAACAGAATCTGCAATGAAAAAAAACTTGATGGCGCTACAGATTCCTTCAGAAGCGTCAACATGGCATTATGGGATAATGTGGTCTTCAAGTCTGAAATGATGTGAACTAATTACTTGGCGTTTAGATGGCATCCAAAGTTGATTTCCAAAGTTGATTTCCAAGACCATTCCTTTTTATAGCTCATAGCCACAAAGCCCTCCCTGAAAAATCTAATAGTAAGCTAAAAATGTCAGCATGTGGAACAAAAACTTTGATTAAATGCATACTTTAAGTAGGCTAGATTATTAAAACTATCGTTGACCATTGCAATAATGTCTACAAATGATAAAAAATATTCAGGCACTGGTTGTGTAAACACATGTTCGCGCTCTTTTTTGCCTGGACTGTGAGCTCCCCCCCGTGCCTGGGAGGAAATCTTCAGTGTAGAGATCACAGAAGTCTGTGGTTCTCCTCCTGAGAGGCAACGCGGAGTTATGTTCCGTACCGAGGCTCTTTAGGTCCTGAAAATATTTATCGCCATCATTCTTTTGAACAACTTGCCGTAGGAGTCCACGTGATAAAACGGTCTCGTCTGGAAGCGGGACAATAATTCCTTCTTCGTCGTCGAAAACATCAATCTGTCACCTCAGCAGTGGAGTCCAGATAAGACGACCTGGAGGGCAGAAGTTTTATTTTCTTCTTCGTGCTCTTTCCAAAGCTCGTACAACTCTCAAAATTTATTGTTATGTAAAAGAAAGCATTTGGAGTGGCAAAATATTGCAATAAGAGACACTTACTTCAAGAGGGTGTCCTAAGGAGGGTAGTATATTTACATACACACGTGCGTGCACATCCGGGTGTGTAAAATGTGTGTGTGTGAGAGAGAGAGGAGCAATTTACGGAAGTGGGGGGAGGGGAAGGGAGAGAGAGAATAGAAGTGAGAGATAAAGACAGACTGAAGCAGTGGGGAAGAAAAAAATCATCCTGCTCGTAGCTGGAGGAAGATGGTGATGTCTTCACGTGACCTTAGAGACTTTTTGCGATTTGTTGCCGCGAGCGTGTCCCGACTTAAAGGGAGGCAATCGATTATGTTGGATCTCTGGCTTCAGGGCCTTTGGCTTCAAGGGCGCCGACAGACAGACAGACCTCTTGTGTGTCTTTGTCAAGAGGAGGAGAAACACAATACAGACGAAGAGGCGTAAGCTGGTGAATATCTTTAGGAGGTTGAAGAAGAAAACGAGGAGGAGGAAGAGAAGAAGGAGAAGAAATAAGTAGAAAGGTCATACAAGTCATACCGGAACGAGATTGATCAAAGTAGGAGCAAACGTTCTTTATGCATGCATGCATGTGTGCACGCGCGCGCGCACACGCACACACGCACTGAGAGTGTGCACGAAGCGGCATCATGCTGTGGGACTCAGTGAACAGTGAAAAGGTCAGCTCACAATACGTCTCATCTCCTGGCACCTGTCACCTTTAGCAATCGACCTTCTGCACCTGCCTTACCTTTTGGTACTCCTTTATTCCTCGTCTTTCTTTCTTTTCTTTTTTAACTGCACGCTTGTCTGTCTGTCTGCCTGCCTGCCTACCTGCCTGCCCGCCTGCTGCCTGTCTCTCTGCATGCCTGCCAGTCTGTCTGCCTGTCTGTCTGTCTGTCTGCTTGCCTGCCCCGCCTGTCTGTCTGCCTCCTGTCTTCCTGCCTACCTACCTGCCTGCCTGCTTGCCTGTCTGTCTGTCTGTCTGCCTGTCTGTCTGCCTGTCTAATGTGAATGTCTGATTGAAAGCTTTTTCAATGTTCTTACAATTTTTTTTTTTTTGCAAACGTCATGTAAGACATAAAGTTATTTTCGGGACTGCCACACTCTCTTCCACTGAGACAGAGAACTCATTTTTAAAAAGTCTGTTGTGTTTTCATGTTCTGGTCTCACATGCTAGATAGGTTGCTGTTGTTGCTAAAGACATTAATTAAAAAATTGAAAGAAAAAATCCCAGATGAATTAAGTTACGTTTTTAGTAATTTTTCCCCAGCATTTACAAGATTTTATTTATTAATGTAAGTTCTTATTCCTACTTATTCTGTTCGAGCTGTCTTCTGAGGCATTCGAACGAAATTAAGTGAGAAAGAGTCTGTGTTTAACATCTTTAAAATACACTAGACTATGCGAAATAAATGTGAAATAATCTGTTACACGTGTTCAAAATATAATAAAATATACATTAAAATATCTTGGACTTCGCTAAGAACAACAAAATGTACTACATATGTTTACAAAAATACTGAAAATATTCGATTGTCAGAAAAGAACAGAAGTAGAACCTGAATTAGCATTTGAAATTTATTTATATAAATAGGTATTGATAAATCAATTAATTAGTTTTATTAATTAATTTTGTGACGAGCTTTATTTCAATAAATTCTTGTTTCTTTTTTTATCCTCCACCTCCCAGACTCCAGTTCACACAAAGGATGTTCTGCTCTTCAAGCGGTTCAATCGATTAAACATCATTTTTACTGTTGGAGAAAGATTTTTATTTTTCTCTAGTTAATATTTGGTGTTAAAGAAAAAAAAAAGTTTAACATTGTATTTTCACTCCTTAGTTGAGAACAACTGTGTGTCACGTGAGTTGTGTTTTCTGAGCTAAAGTATTTAGTTCTTTTGTAGAATTCTAATTCTTCAGCTAAAGTGCGTGTGGAGTTTGTTTTAGATACTTAATGGGTTTTTTTTAAAACTGCGGTCTTCAAACTAAGGTGCTTGGTTGTTTAGTGTTTAGTGTTTAGTGCACTGTGGCTCGCGTGCTTAGTGTGTGCGTGCTGAGATGTACATAGTATATACAAGTTATCACCTCCATAAACCCTGTAGTTATTTAGCTTCTTTAGCAAATTGTACTTCCCTAACCCCCACGTTTGTTTAGCTTTTAGTGTTCTGAAAATTATGGGCAGTCCCCACACTAAACTGTTAACTGTTTAGTGTATGTGGGACTGCACGTGCTGGGGGATGAAGTACGTAAAACAAAGAGACACTGATGGCTGGAAAAAGACAAAAGAAATAAATCAGCGATTGGAATGGATTCCGATTCACCCTCCCTCTCAACTGACCGACACACAAACTTCCGTTCATGGCTAACAAAAACGATTTTCTCTTTTCGTTAATAACACGTTATACATACAAACCTGCCTCTCGTGACCAAGTTTACCCTTTCCCCACACCCGCTCCCCAACCCACAAGTTTACCATTGACGTTTACAGAAGAACGAGCGCGTGTGCCGAGAGTGTGTGTGTGTTTTCGCATGAAGGTTTGCCGGGCAGGAGTCGATAATCGAAAGCCAATAGGGGCAGCCATGGCCTGGGCGAGAGCGAAAACACTTGCCGAAGTGTAATGTGAAAATCGACACAAAATTGGCACTTACCTCGCTGTCCTCAGACTGCCGATGCCAATATCTGTTTGCGTCCGATGACGAGAGATAAGGGCAGGGGTGGAGAAGTGGAGATGGGGGAGAGGGGGAGGGAGAGACTGAGACATAGAAAGGGACTGATGTACTGAGAAGAGGATTGAAGATTTATAGAAGAAAGGGAGGGACAGAATGGGATTTCCTTGGATGTCGGAGGTTGTGAACAGCACCAACAAAACAGACGAGGGGCAACTTTTACAGATCACGTCAGACTGACGCCCTGCTAGTAGGTCTGAGGGTCATGAGAGCATCCAGAGCAATTTAAACTGATGCATCTGAGAGTCCTGTGCACATCCACCCACATCCTACAACATTTTACCTACAGCGGGGTTAACGGTCATTTTTTCCGTCAGCCAGGGTTCATGAACTTTTGTCTCAAAAATTACGATTTATTGTAGGGAATATTTTAGTTTTCATCACTTCCCGTTCTCGTTGCTCCATGGTTAAACGAAAAATATATAGACAATGTTTTTTGTTCCTTGTTTATCTATTGTTTACAGTTCTATCTGCACCTAATCCAGACTCTGTATCTACATGTACACGTGAGTTCTTTTGTATATGTGCGTGCCTGCACGCGTGAGAGGGAGACTGTTTGTATGTGTGGTTTCTAATGAGTATATGTGAGTTTGTATGTATGGTATATGTGTGTTTGTTGTTTTTGCTGTTATGTATGTTTTTTCTAGTCTCTCTGTGTGTGTGAGCGCGTTGCTGTCAGTCTGTGGATTATATGCCATCCTTACCTCTTTGTCTGAGCTTCTCACCCAGAACATCAACGCCTTCCTGTCTGGAGTTTTTCTTATTAGCGAGGTTTTGAGGGGTTGTTGATAGGCGGAAAGGAAGAGAAGAAGAGGGTCCTACTTCGTCTCTCTATCCGCTTGTCGTCATATCTACTTGTCGAGGCCTCTCGAGTTTATCAGATGTCCACACAAAGTCCTCCTTGATTTCTCGCTGCCCTCGAGGACCGGCAACCCTGTCATTAGTCACACCGAGCGTTAGAGCAATTACAGCTCTTCACCGCCAAACCACCTCCTGATAACTAGGCTAGGATTTCTCAGGTGTAGAGTTGTTGGAAACAAAGGTGACATCGCCTATCGATTCTCAACGCCGCTCGAGTTCGATGTCGCTTTTCCGACAAGCAGTGATTTGAGACGAGGCCATCGGGTGCACCGAGATGTTGAACATTGCTTCGGCCGCCATGTCCGGCTATCCCAATTCCCCTTCCCCTGTCTTTTTTTCCCTTTTTTTAAAGGTGAAGTTCATCTAAGTGCTGTCGATGACCGCACAATTGCGCTTACAAACAGAAGAGGGAGCGGGAGGACGAGAGCCATCGAGGACGCGCGGTCGAGCAGACGACACAAAGTAAGGACATGCGCACACAAAGTGAGAGGTGGTAATGGTAGTGAGGTAGTTAAATTAGGGTGTAAGGAGAAACTAGTGCCAGGGAATCTGGACAAGTGACAAAAAAAAAAAAAAAAAAAAAAAAGAGAAAAGAAAAAAAAAAGCGACAGAAGACGATGTATAAACATTGCGTTGCCTGATGATAAAAGCCGCGGATTGTTTGGTTGACTAATTTGTCAAACCGATTGTTGCTACTCTTTTGTTGGGCATACGAAGAGAAACTAGGGAAGCACGTGAAGTTTCTTTAGAACCTAGTTTTACAGAAGGGATTTCATGATCTCAAGGTTCGCATAAAACCGTTTCTTCATACCTTTGTTCAAAAATATCGCCTCACTCTCCTGCCTCGAACTTTGATGTGTGACATTCTGAAATGCGAGAAAGCAGAAGATGGTCATGGTAGAACTTTAAGACCTAGTAGATGCATATTCTTACTGATCTCGGGAACTTGCAGCATGTCAGGTCAAATAAAAAATAAAATCCATATAAAGAATTATCCCATGTTCAGTATTCAATTTTGCAAATCTTCAGCTACTTGAAACACCGTTTAAAGACATCTTCAAAACCACTCAGAGGGAATTATCCTACAGGACAAACAGCTTCCCACCTACCTACGAGAAAAACGAGATATGAAACCTTAGAGTAAAAGACTCATGACTGTCCAAGACATAATAAGGTAAATAAACAAGCAAATAATCAAACAAAATAAATAAATCGCAGTTGTCAATGTCGACTTCCTGCCTCTTGTTGGATGGGCGCGTGTCGTCTGGTGCTACATGTCCAAGCGACACTTTAGCCACTCCTAATTAAATCAATTAATCAATTAATCAGTCTCGTGCTCGAATCGACCAGTCCCCATAACTCGCGCTGGAAGTGACTGACCTCCCCCTGTTCAGGTCTTACCTTAAGTATATCCAGGGTCGACATGCATATATATGTTTGAACTTGTCTACTCCAAGGTTTGCTAGGTTAAATGAATAAATTTTTTCTTTGAGATGGCGAATAGAACTTTATTTCACTTCAGGTTGATGGAGTAGAAGACAAGAGTATTGGTTAGAGCTTTTTTTTTAAAAACACGATTTGAACTGTGTTATATGTAATATGTTTGGTAACAATAAGTACAATGGGTACCCGCTTTAGAAAGCTCTTGAAAGCTTGATGACACAAACTGATAGCGGGGGCTCTGTATCCAATCTGGGAAACCCCGTTTAGACGCCGGTTAAGGTTCCTTCTGGGAAAAGTGGATGGCAGGTCTTTCATACCATCCGCAGGTAAAATTTCAAATTACAGGGTTCACAGGGGAGCGAACTTTGGAGGCGGGTCGTGCCATGGATGTTGGCCGGAGATTCTCAGGCTCCATCGCTCCCCTCCTTCATTATGGAGTCATCGTGGCCTTGAACCATGAACCAGCTTATGTCGGATAAAGTTGCAATCGCTGATTAGGCAGTTAAGGGGGTCGCTGATTGTCTGGACACAATTTTTTTAAAGGTTTTGTTTGTTTGAAGTTTCTATGTTTGCGAAACCGATCTGACACCAAAATCTTCTTCAGAATTTTTTTTTGTTTGCCACCGGCTGAGCGTTAAACGCCAAGATGGAACTTTTTTTTTCAAAATTATAAGTTAGTAGTGTAGCTAAATGTACTCATGTGACCTCACTGTCGCTAGGATGTAGGAGTAGGTTGCTAGGGCAATCATTTTTCTCGGGGCAGTCGGGTGCCCTTTCTCAGGTACTCTAACCGATATGTTATCCGCTTTCTATAGATGTTAGGAAATTATTTCGAATATAACATTAGTTTATTATCAATTCTGTAATCTACTAAATGAATTATGATCATCTCGCGTACTAGAGAAACTGGGAAAGCCAAGTATTATAATACATACGGCTCCTTTAATTTCAGTTTCCGTGTTTTGATTGCGGAGTAGCACGTGGTAAAAATAAAAAGGTGTTAATAAATTTTTATCTGATCTACCTGGCGACGCTTTTTCGCGAATAAGACTGTTTCCTGCCAAGTCTTATTCTTTTTCTCCTACATAACTCTGTCTGTCTGTCTGTCTGTTACACACACACACAGTCACGTGCGCCATGATTGACATCACCCGCAGATCACCTGAGTAACGGTTCGGAGGTGTTTATCCAGTCCCACCATGACACCTGCTAATCCCTTCTGTGAGCCTGCACATCCGATAACTCCTCCCTGACTCGGCCGACCCGTATCCGCTCCTCCCAAGTTCCTTTCCTTAGAAAACAAAGACCTCCCTCCCCTGCCTACCTGTCTGCCCTTTAAGGTCCTTCAACAGTCTGTTCTTGAGTTTATTTCCTAAAAGTTGGTCTGTCCGGACTGCCTGGCCGGCCTGCGTACCCATCCACCTGTCCTTCCCATAGTACCTAGCTCTCTCATTCATGCTGTTTGTCTTCTGGTCTGTTCTTGTCTACCTGCTTTGTCTGTCTGTCCGCTTGCGGTGCCGCTGCAGCTTACCTGGCTCACCTGGCGGCAAGGTGTTTGTAGACATGCGGGCCTCTGTCACCGCCCTCCCGGCAAACACACATTATTGACATCAGCAGCATGCGCATCTACCCTCCCATCTCCTTTCTTCTCGTCGATGCGGAGGAAATCAGGTGAAAACTCCATAAACGCGGGTTCGAGAAGGTTGGAGGAGGCGGTGGGGACAGAGGATGTGGAGGGAGGGAACAATGTGTGAGCATGACAGACAACTCTTGCATGAAACAACAATCAGGACAAATATACACAACAGGTTTGGCGTCAGGACGAAAAGATTTTTCACAAGAAAACACTGGCAGACAAGGAGAAAGAAATTAGGGACTAGGATTTAGGGGAGGAATTGAAAGAGGGTGGAGATCGTCTGAAGGAAGAGGGTACACAGATAGGGGACATTTCTTACTGTGCCCCTCCTTCTTCCAACCCACCCACCAAAAAAAATAAATAAATAAAGGTTGATTGCGGTGATAGTTGATAATAGTGATATAGTGGAGTTCAACGAAATAATTTTTGTTTGTTTTGATGTTTGTCTTGCACTACCCGGTTCTACGACGGGTGGTACCCATGCGGGCAGCAGGAGATGCAAGTCTGAAACGAATGTTGTTGGGAGGTATACCCGGCTCATCTGATCTCGTTATTCTTTATTTACAAACAAGAAATATTTATTACATTGTTTAAAAGATAATTCACCAAAGACCACCGCAACTCCTGCCACCGACGTCTTCAACTACCGCAAGTCACCAGCAATACCACCAGCACCACCACCTCCACCACCAGCACCACCACTGACACCAAAGTGATGAAACTCGGGAACAGGACCGACAACTCTCACCGAAGGAGTGGACGCAGAGAATCAGGAGGCGTTTGTTTATTGTTTATCGAGCGGCTGTCTTATTTACCAAACATGGGTCGCGCGTGGGGGAAAAGCGGGCGGTCGATGGCGCAGGCTAGCAATTTGGGCCACAAACTGCGCATTACATCGCCGCGCCAGCGCAGGCAAGGGGAGGTGGCGATGATTTGCGCGCGCAGAAGTCGATGGAGCGGATTGCGTGTGGATTTGCCACAAGACAATAGCGCCCTCAAGCGGTGTGGGGTTTTCGACTTTCAAACATGCTCATCCCTCCCCGCGCCATCAACTCCCTATACTACCACTACTCCACTACTCCCTACTCAATTTCCCGACAACCTCGATCGAATGAAGGTACATATTATTTATTTCCACAAGGAACACTTTGGCGGAAACATGTTGGCTGCCAATGAATGGGAATCGGTTCTAGAGAAAGACAAGTTTTTATTTATTTATTTTTTTAAAGTTTTGTTGTTTTGGTCTCGAAAATAAAGTTTATTTGGTTGTGATTTTTTGGGAGGAGGAGGAAGGGAAGGGTTGATCCATCTGCCAGTGTCTTCCCTCGTCTCTCAAGTTTGGTTTGTTTTAGTTCCAAGAACCTTTTAAGTCTCCACCTAATCCGATGTCACACTGATAGCCCTTGTGTGATTTTTTTTGGAAAATTTTAATTCCAGACAGAGATTACTAAATATGTTTAATCCGGGTAAGTCATTAAATGCTTACTTATTTACTCGCTGACCTAAGTAAACCTCTTTCTTAATCTCCTCACTTTATTTACTTAGTCAAACTTTGTGAATTAGTGCTTAAACTCAAAGTAGCATTTCAGTAAGTGGTTAAACGAGTATTTATATAATTAAGTAAGCATTTATGTAAGTTGTTGAGTAAGTCAGATCAACAATGAATCGCGAGAAGATGAGTTCACATTTTTTTTAAAGTCAGTGGCTGTGAGTGAATGAAAAAGTGAAAATTTAAGTAGGTGAGAAGATTAATAAATTAAAGAGATAAACAAATAGGGAGTAACAAAGTAAATAAACAATCATACAAGCAATAGAGATAAATACCAAAAAGGAAAGACTGATGCAATAAAGATACACAGAAGGAAGAATAGACTGTTGTAGCAGTTATTATCTCAGTATGGGTTATCCAAGAGTGATCTTGTGTGAATGAATCCCGACGCTTGCTTCTAAGGTTTCAATAAAATGTTATGAAGTATACATACAAGTACCTGACATAAATATTTAAAGAACCCTATAAAACTGCTTGTGGACCACAGGAAATGCGAACCAATGTTCGCATCAATGTTTTTCTTTTATATTTCTCTCGCATTCTTCCATTTGTCTTTCCTTCCTTCCAACTGTACTCGCTAATGAATGAAAAATCATCAAGATCAACACTAACCACTCTTTTCACCAGGTGTGTTCACCTGAACCAAAAGGTCACGTTGAAATGTTACCAACACCACGTCCTTGCCTACACATGACACTCCGCCATCATAAACTCTCATCAGGGCCAGCGCCCTCACGTGGCCACTCCCCTCGGCGGGCGACAGTAGCGGGCCTTGTCTTCTCCTTCACGGAGGCGCTTGGCATCTCAAGCTGGTGGAGGGCAATAACTCTTCCCCCATAATTGTCCCTTTCTCCGCCCCACCATAATTGGATCATTGTCCGTGGGTGTCAAACGGGAATAGCTCGACAATCGCCGAGTCTCCCAGCGCTCAGCCTGCTTCGGGCGTTTCCGGGAGGAGTCGTGAGCGCGCGCCGGATGACGCTAAATGAGTGGCACAATATGGCGGGCGGGCTTTCACAGCTCAATTAGGCTGAGCGGATTTGTTTGCTGTTTTCTTAGGAGTGCAGCTTGATTGGTCATTTCTTCTGGTGACAGGTGACAAGAAACGGAGACAGTGGAGAGAAGCACGAGAAAGTTCCAGAGTCTCCTTCATTTAGCTGTCGTCAGGGGCTAGCAAGCAGACTTGCACCCCTTTAATTACGTGGCTGCCTCCCTTGGTAATGGCTTTTCGCCTCCAAAAGGCAGATAATCGCGGTGGATGCGAACGTTAAAATCGCGAAATTTGCGAATGTTATTCCAGGCTCACACACAACCATGTTATAATTTACCAGGATAATTCATAAAACAATAAACACGACACATTGCTCAACAACAAAAATTGACAGACACAGTAAATTTGAATTAAATAATATTTCTCGGAGCAAAGAAAACCGGGACACACACGAGATTCTCTTGACTGCGTTTTCTCACAGGAGACAAAAATATATTTTCTTCTAGAGACTGTTGCGGGTATTTTTGTTGGTGTAGAAAAAAATATTTCAGTTTGTAAACACTGAAGCATTGATTTCATTTAAAGTCGAATAAACGCGATTTCAGTTTGAAATTGTGCAAAAGGGTTAACAGATTTCAAACCTGTGTAATTGAGTGTCGATTTGAAATTGTGAAATTGGAATTTGAATTTGAAATCGCTTAAGTAGTGATTTCCTTTGAATTTGAATAAGTGGGTGAACATTTTTAAATTGCGTGAGTGGGGTTTCGTTTTAAAATTGCTTAATTGGAACGCCATCTTCAGACGAGAATAAATAAGCAAGCTTTTGTTTTTAAATTGAGGGAATCTGGATTTGAAATTGTGCGTAGGGGTTGGGTTTGAACTTGTATAAATCAGGGTTTCACAAGTCAAGGTTCAAGTCTTGGAAGACAGCCGAATAACGGGGACTTACTAACCTACATCTGGTAGAAAATGTCGATGTATTTCTTTAAATGACTAATAAGTTGCCAAACTCTAATTGAATGATTGAGTTAAGATACTATTTCCCCAAAAGTGCGTGAATACCTTTTTTCTCGAGATACATCCTTACAAACATCACTATTGTACGCCAAGATCATGAGGTCAAGTTTGTATACAGATACACAACATTGACATACACAACTTTCTCAGTACTTGAGGCATTTATCCTTGTACAATACAAAAGTCTGTGTTGTTGACCTCTTTCTGTGCATAATAATGTTCAAACTCCACTAGTCCTCTATAAACACATGATCCACCCTAAGGCTACCCTTGACAAGACTAATTCATGACCGTTTGTAATTTCTACCCTGAATGATTGACACATACTATTTAAAATAAAATCCCGAATTATCACACCTGTAAAAGGAGGTTTTTGTGTTATTCCACAATGCTAATATCTCAGGTGTGTGTATATATATGTGTGTGTACCATACCTGATAGGGCAAGAAGTAGTAATGCACCGGCTGACCTTGTTTGGCCTCAGTTGACCTCGTACCGTCTCGGTGTGACCTCAGACAGCTTGTTAATGTATTGCATACCCCGTGGGACCCAACTGGCTTGTAAACTACTGAATGTAGCTCGTTCTTGTACGACACAATACGCCACTAACAGCCCTCATCAAGCCCCACTTTGGGTGATCCGCCCCTTTGTGCCTCGTCTCACCAGAAAGCTTACGACAAAAAAGACCAACGGTTGTCCGGCTAGTCACCTGTTCCCAGCCATTACCGGCCATTAAGTGAGCAATTGTCAAGACGAAGATCGAGAACAGCGCAGCATCACAGTCCGCTAAATCCCAGATGCATCTAGTTCATACAGTGCATTCATCCCTTCCTCTCTCTCTCTCCATCTCTTTTGCTTTCTCTGTCTCCCTCCAAGGAGAATGATTTCAAAGCGCTCCGCTAGCCGGGAAAAGAAATTACCCAGAAGTCTCCGTAATTAGCGAAATCACATAAATTTTCAACCATCTCCCTCAGCGCTTGGGGAGGGACAGCGCGCGGACTCCGTCGTTGTCAGCGCTGATGGCGACAGCAGCAGCAGCAGCAGCCGTCGGGTGGGTGGAAAGTTCCCTGACCGCAGACGACGCGCGCGTGCGGGGGCCAGGAGCGGGTGAGTGCGCGCAAAGGAGATGAATTCTGATGCACAGCCGGGCGGCTAATCGCCTTACGGGGTGTTCCTTGTGAGTAAGTTACTTAAGGCTCCCTGCCTTCCAGCAGCTGTCATCATCAGAGTGCAGATGACAAAGATGATTACTCTCAGCTCTAAAATCAATCAGCGATTCAATGGAGCAGGAAGTCTGCTTTTTTGCCGACTTTTTTTTTAAAACTTGGCGTGACCGAGAGAGAGAGGGAGGAAAAAAAGAGAGAGGTGGGAGAGTAGAGACAGAGAGTGGTGGGTAGGGTGGAAGATGACAAAGAAAATTAAACGAGGTGTCGAGGTCGAAAGGATTAAGGAGAAGAACTCGTTGATATGACACATCGAAATTAAAAGACAAAGATAACCTAGGGGTAAGGACTCGTTACTATGGATATAGAGAGGTAGGGTGGTTTCCTCCAGGAAACTCGCAGTTGGAGAAGATGAATGGTCTTCCTCCTTCGGCTACGTGAGTGAAGGAGGAGGATGCAGGGAGTAGGCAAAGGAAAGCGACAGGAGAAGGGAGGTAGTAAAAGCGGAGAAAGAACGACAACCGACGATGGGTGCATGGAAGGTTTACGCGTGTGCCGCATGACGTCATTTACTGAGTTAACGCGTGTGCCGATGACGTGATTTCGGTAAATGACGAACCACACATTTGATGTCACTCGAAATGGACGTCATTAAGCGTCTCTCCGTTGCTAAGTGATGCACGGAGGTCAAAGAAGAGATACCAAAAGAGCGGAGGTCGCTCGGGGGAGAATGGAGAGTTGCAAAGGCGCGTGCGCGCGCACACACACATATACACACAGGGGCTAGGGGATGGTAGTGATGAGAGAGAAGAAGAAGCGCGGAAGAGAATGTCCACTACACGTACGCTGTCTCACCTGTGCGGGGCTGAAGCCCACACGGCAGGTAAATTAAAAACTCGTGTCCGCTTACGTCTGACGCCTCTCGCTCTCTGATCATCCCAAGTGCCGTCAGCAGCGACGCCAAACTGCCGAACGCACATTTCACTGTCAACACAGCAAAGCCTCCTTCAACAGGCCAGCGGTCGATACCCAGATGTGGACTTGTTTTTGTTTGGGGCACTTAGCACGATTGTAGTGGGTGTTGATGCGTCAGTGAGTGCGCGAACTATAAAGAATCATTTATCATCATCATCATCATCATCATCGTCGTCGTCGTCGTCGTCATTTTTGTCATCGTCGTCGTCGATGACTATGCCGAAGCGTTTCAATGAACAGAATGGGAATCTAATTTGCGAGATGAGGGGGATCGACCGGTGCGGTGCGGGCAGATGCTGAGTAGAAGACCAAACAACTACCCGCTCGCCTACGAACAAATCCCGCTTCCTCCCGCAACACAACATCCTCCACCCGAAACTTGCGAAACGTCCTGACCTCCTCTCCCTCCACTCCCCTCCCCACCCCATTCTCCGCCTCCGACTTGCGGCGTCGCTGCAGTTGCAGTCTTTGTGTCGCTCGTGGCACTCCGCTAGCAGGCGTCCCAACATAATTTACCAAAGTGAGTGGCTCATCGATTCTAAGGAAAAATTATGTACACTACCCGTAATTGCGTGATACGGGACACCTCCAAGAAGAAACACCACCTCTACGAAAAAAAAGCGACGGCTTGGCTTCCATTTATTGTCTCCAACGGTGTGTAAAATTTGATATTTATTCAGACCCCTGTGATTCAGTCCGCTCGGCGAGAAGAAATGCGTAAGGGAGGGAAAGCAAAGACAACCTAGAGTAGACTTTTTGTAAGTGCCCTCCCCCTTGGCACGTTCGATTTGTGGAAGCAGGCGCAAAACGTAAGTATGAAAGGCTGCCTGATATTTGCACACAGCGGGTGCAAGGAATTTGCTCAGATTGGAGTGTATTGTCCGGGTATCGTCACTGCAGCTTTTGTGTGGGCCAGTCTCCGTGTTTTGGGGCTGCTGAAGGTAAACATGAATGCGAGAAAAAGGAGAGAAAGAGAGAAGAGAGAATCAGATAGAAGGATGGGGGATGTCACCTAGTATCTAGTATCTACCATCCTCCCTACCTACTTCCATCATGTATGCTATTGTCTATGTGCGTACGCACAAGCATACATACATACACACACATACATATACACCTGTAATAATCTCTCTTACCTCGCACACTTCTATACGCACGCTCGCACGCACGTGCGTGTGCGGAACAAAAACGTGGCGACGACAAATCTCAACCACCGCCCACCCGTGACAGACACGCAGGGTGAACTACTGTCACGACTTGTCGAACTGGGCTTGGCCCGGCTGGCCGTCGTTCACGCCAATCAATAGCCTCTCTTTGGTTCTCGCTGGGGGGATTTTATCCCCCACGTCCCCTGTGGGGCGCGACACGAGATCGATTGCGGCGCACGGCCATGGTCACGCTTGATTAGCGACAGGGGAGTTCACACACATCCACCCCACCCAACACTCTACGTCATCCTGGCTTCTTCTTTTTTAGCTCAAATGGTGCTGGGAAGGATGCTTCTGTAGACGAAAATGTGTCCAGGTGATGATGATGATAAATTTGAAGATCATGGACTGTGAGAAATTTGCCACGTGTAGGGGTAAGCTGCTTTAGCAGGGTGGTGGTAACCAATGTCGCTAATCCATGATAATCGCTTTAGTTGGTCATTGTGGAATGCAACCAACCATCCGGGATATGCGAGGCAAATTATTCTTTAGGAAATTGAAGTGAAGTGTGTCGTCCTCGAAAGGCGTTGGAAATGTGTCCGCCGCTCTTTGTCCCAAGGTGTCAGAGGGCAACCGATCTGACGACCACCCTGACGACATGTACGTGAGAAGAAAAAAGAGGACTGTTGCAGTGAAGAGCGACTTCACACCACATGACGTGGCGTTAGTGTTAACTCTAGTCAATTATGCAGAGGGCGCTGCCAGATGAAGGTCCGTAGGTGTGCAGATCACGTGCTCCAATAAATAAATAAAAATACTGAACACAGTGTAGTGGGTAGGTTAATAGAAGGGTTGGGAAAGGAAAGAAATCAAAACTTGGAAGATTACGCGAAAACAGCGAAAAGAAAAGAAAAAATAGGATAATATCTGTGAAAAATAAAAGAGATGGCAGTCATGAGTTGAAGAAGAAAAAGACAATGATGATGCGGTCAGTAAAAGGAAACGTGATGGAGTCGACGACACGTTGCTTGCCATCAAATAATTGTTGTTGCTGTTGTTGTTGTGTGTGAGTGTGTGTGTGTGTGAGAGAGAGAGAGAGAGAGAGAGAGAGAGAGAGAGAGAAAGAGAATAATTCTTAGCTTCCCAGAATAACTACATATTCTTTTATCTCAGGATTCGGAAAGTGGATGAAGTGGCAACCTATTCACCTGATATGTTGTTCCCACCCACCCACCCCGAAAAAACAAAACAAAACAAAAGCAAAACAAAAAATAAACCAACATAACAAACCAACCAACCAAACAACAACCCAAACAAACCCAAACAAAGAAACAACAAAATAACAAACAAACATATAAACTTTCTCGAAGATAAACATTTATGCGATGTAGTTCCACCCAATCCACAAAAAAAAAAAAAAAATTCAAACCTTCTTGCGTTGGAAAAATAATTACTCTCGGTTGATAATAAATGTCGCACGACCTGTCGTGAATAATCATCGGCCAAAGGAAGAAGCGGGTACATGTGGGATTTATGGGGAGCACGTTCTCTGCAGTCTCCTGCACGAGTGATAAGTTCAGTTCTTCATTTTTGTGTGCGAGCCCCAGGTAATCCTGACACCGTTACCATGGCAGCCACGTGAGAGCCAGACTGTGACTGGGTGTGTTGCTGTCACTTAGTGTACGGCTTTAGTGTAGATAACATGTAGTTCGCGACTTTAGTGTTGGTGACATTATCACAGTGTTGTTGCCTTGGTTACACACCAGTGTCCATAGCCTTTAGTACAGTAAATGTTGATGATGTTGACTGTTGGCGATTAATAAATGGAAGTACTGATGAAATGTTGTCGACGGCAGTGCTGATGGTACATGGTGTGTGACGATGACATTTATTTCAGGGTAGCTGGTGTCCAGAGGATTTAGTACCCGATGTTTAGTGTTGATGGCACGCAGTACACTAATATTGTTTTTCCACTTTAGAAATATTTAAAAAAAATTTTTTAATTAATTCTGAGCTGTGAGTTATTCCGATGGTCAAGACTCAAAACCTTAAAATTTCTACTCAGCTCCTTATTGAAAACGGTTAAGTTTTGTAGAAATACACTCTCATGAAGGTGTTAAGGTAGAACAAGGGATGTGGGGTAGGGAGCTGGTTAGTAGAGCAAGGAATTTATCAAAGACAATCTTATTCAGGGTTAGAAGCAACAAAAAACAAGACTATTTATTTATTTATGTCCGAGGCCGAGGACCCTGATCAAGTGGACGTGTTGCAAGTCGTCTTCATGTCCTCATGTCTTCGCTGTAACACAGTGCTGTGGATGTTGTCTTCCCAGCATCCCCTGCGTTGCCTCACGAAACATTGATCACTCCTACATTTAAAGAAACTATTTTCGAAGATTTCGAGGAGAGAATTTGTTGTTGTTGTTTTTTTTCCAAAGCTGTTTTCACAAAGTTTGGGGTCCTGATCGATCCCTTGTCCCCGCAGTGGTGGCCGCCTTCTGACGTCAGCTGACGAAGGCGTTTAACGAAAAGGTCAAGAGATGGTCAAAATGTTTATCTGCTGAAAAATTGTGGGGTTTGGAAATATTGAGTAAACACTTTTGAAGGTTTGCATAATATACTTTAAATTATATATACAGGTATATAGGATATCGAGAATAAACAGGGATTTGTTACTATCCATCCTTTCGAGAAAGGGGAGCGAGAGTGGTATTAGAGAAAGAGAGATTGAGGGGAGAAGGAGGAACAAAGGAAAGGATGAAGACAGTTTCAGCAGCAGACAGGACAACAGCCCATCCTGCTGTACTGTCGCCCAGCCTTTGCCTTTGTCGTGCGCAACATTGATTTCCGCAAAGACCACCTTTTTTTCACCGTCCTAATTAATCTCCCCTGTGACAAGCCTAGCGAGACCGGGGGAGGGCTGGGGGAAGGGGGGATGGGGGCATCCCCGTTTGCCCTTTTCCTGCCGCGCGGCCAACGGAGTAAAAAAGTCGCCGAGAAAACTCGTGTCAGTCCTTCGTCGGAGACGCGGGTTCAAAGCCGCCTGAGGCGCGTGCCTTTCGTGACGTCAGCGTTGTCACGGCTGGTCAGCTGACGCGACCTTCGTGAATACCATGAAAACTGCATGCAGGGTGGGGTGGGATGTCGGGATGGGAGAAGGGTGAATAAAGGAAAGAGTGAGAGAAGGACAATGTCAAGCAGTTATCAGCATGATAAAGTAAAGAAGGCTGATGAATAATTCATACACAACAAATAATAATACAATACATGCATACATACATTTAATCCAGAATATATACCGCATAATAAACAATATATTCTGCATAGTACACATACATACTTTATACATACATTAATCCATTATAACAAACAGTTACATAAAATACATAATACATAATAAATCATGCATTCAACCCTAACAAACAATACATCATACTTTTATTTATAACAAACATGATACTCATAAACATGACACATACACAATACTACATAAACATGACACAATACATATATAATGAACAGAACATAAACAGAATACATACATAACCGCACAGACGCTCAAATAAAACTTACATAATACACATGCATACAAAACACAATTTATCCATAAACACATACATGCATAATACAAAATAAAATATACACATACATAGTACATATGTAACATTAAATAAACATCCATAATACATAAACATACATAACATACCAATTTTTACACACAGAGTTACAGAATTCATTAAATCCTTATTTTTACAAGTTTTCTTTCAAAAAAAATATGATTTTTGTTGTTGCCATCATTTGCCTGGTTTTATTAGAAAACTAACGTGGTGCATGGAGTGAGAGATAGAAAAAGCTTGAAAGACGAAGATACACCATTCATCGTCGTGTTGTTGGGTTCCGCTGCTAATGGGAGGAGAGTGGAAAAGGTTGAAAGTCGAGCGAAACATTACAACATTGTTACCGCTCGCCGCGCCGGCAAGATGGGGGGCGTTGCGGAGGAAGACAACAAAAACATTTTGAAGTGAAGGTGACAGAACAGAGAGGGTTTTAACAAGGAGGTGGCGACACCAAAGACGCATTTTCTGGGTCCCGCGTGCTTCATTGTCTTCTGCCGCGTCCCTCCGCGCTTGGCGGCGGCGTGCTGCGACGCTCAGAAAATAGTCCCAGCGCGGAGCCGTTAATGGTTCTTGCACGTTCCCCAGTACCTCCCTTCTTTCATTTTTTGTTTGTTTTTTTTATTTTTGTTTTTTTTGAAGACGGTCAGGGTAGATGAGATACACGCCCTAGGAGGGAGGAGGGTGGAGTTTTATTTAGCGGAGGAAGGAAGTGAAAGTCAACTTGTTAATGTGTTTTGGAGCTTTGTTGTTGTTGTTGTTTTTTTTTTTTTTTTTTTTTTTTTTTTAACGGATGCACGTGTAAACGGCTTTGTTACCTCGTTTCTTTTCTCCACCCTCTATCTCTCCCCCGGCAAGAACCCTTTCCACTTTCCTCACCTCGACCCGCCCTATGAAAGAGGAATGGTGCTGAAACACACGAAGTTATTTTTGGGAAAATGTTTGAAAATAAATCACTGCCTCTGTTTCAACACCATGCCTCTTTCATTTCACTCTTCGACGGAAAAATGGCGTCCTGCTCTTGCACGTGCTCATAATAGGCACGTGCACCCTTCGGCTCTATGTCACGAAATCTTTGTTTTATCTTGGTTATCATACAAAACAAATAATAATACAATACAATTCTTGTAGGTCACAGATGTGTGTATTCCACATGCAGAGAAAAAAACAGGGTACCTGAGACGAGAACTGAACCCAGCATAGCCAACCCTCACTGTACTGGCGAAAGGTGCTAACCATTGCGCCACCGGGCCGCCAGGTCAGAGGTCATGTCTAGCAATAACCTCACAACACAAACTAGCCTAACGATATCTTGTCATTATTGTCCGTCTTGTGTCACAGACATTTACTTTTCCCTTCGAAATATTTTAACTTCCAGACCTTACTTTCCTCCAACGACCAACAGATGAACTTTTTTTTTTTAATATATTTTTTCAATAACAGCGAAACCCGTGAAACTCTGGATTTGTATGAACACAAAGGACTTACCTATCGAACCGTCAAAAAGATGACTTAATTAAGAATTTCGATTGCATGGGAAGGGAGGGGCGGTCGGGTCGGGGGAAGAGCAGAGAGTATGAGTGGGAAAGAAGAAGAAGGCAGGAGAGAGAGAGAAGATCAAATCTCTCCGATTTCAAATGGGATATCACCCGGAGACAAACGAAGCTACTTTTCTAGCCTGCCACCCGTCTGTTGGCAGACTGGCACCGTCAATTTTTGTGATTTTTAGCAGCCTTTGTAGATTCATATTTCCGGCGGTTTTCTGTCAACGAATCGACCTTTCTTCGTTTTGTACCATCCTGTCCTCAGATGATGTTTCATGGATTTTCATCCTTGTGAGTACACACGGGAGTCGACTTGTAATCGTACCTGCCTCCAGGATGTTTCATCACACTGAGCACGCGCCGACATCCTACGTCTGCTGAAATTATAACAAGAAAACAAGGTGGTGGTGGCGGTGGTGGTGTTGATGGTGGTGGTGGTGGTGGTGGTGGTGGTGGTGGTGAGGAGTAGGAGGATGAGGGAAGTGTGGGTGGAGATCGTGGGCGGATGAAAAAGAGAATAACAGAGAATGTGGAGAAGGATAGCTTTATTGATAACTTTATTTGTCCATTTCTTTGTTTCCTTCTTTGAGTCTTGAAATAATTGCTTGTTTATAAGGATTGTTGTTTATTTCTTTCGCTATTTTATCCATTTTTTTTCTTTTTACCGCCTCTTTGATTTTCCTTTTAGAACTTACTTTTTCTCCCTTTGACATACCTTTTATTTGTTTTTCTTGATTTTATTGGTTTCTTCTCCTTTTGTTCGTTTTCCCTCACATTTAGTTTCTTGATAATTGTTTTCTGCGACGATAATAGGTTCCTTCTTCTGAACAGAAATACATTTGTATTGCTGTTTAATTGGCCCTGAAAAGGAAATCACTTTAACATCTAATCATGAGAGAGATGTTGACCTCCATCACCTTCCACACAAAAGCGGTTAAAGAATTGACAGTTGCAGATGTTGTAATTGATAAATAAAAAAATTGATTAGCAGCCAAGTCACCAACGTGTAGACTCTTCCCACGAAAAAAGAAAAATTATAGAAAGGACGACCTGAAATATAATTTACGTATTTTGCGATTGCCTGGCACTTATTTACTTTTATTTACTATTGGTAATGTATCTCATAGTAGTTTATTCCTTGTTTCATCTTTGAGGAGCATAGGTCCGCAAATGTATCTCATAGATACAGAAATATATTATTCATCTTAATGAAGAGAATGATTTTTCTTTCTTTATCTCTTATTCTTTATCTGTCTCCTCTCTCTCTCTCTGTCTTTTAGTTCTGCGTGCATTTATCTCGCAGCTTGCGAGCAATCATAAAATCACGAAAAATCTCAAAACACCTGACAAAACAATTAATATTAATACTAATAATATTACTTGCAATTTGAGTTGTATTCTCGCATGGGCGAGTCTCTGAAGGGGTGTAAGGTGTGCATGCTGGAGAGTGGAAGAAAGAAAAAAAAAAAGGAAGACGAAGACCACTCGTATCCTGGGAGGGCAGCACATGCAAATTTCTCTTTCTGCCTCCTGAAGAGAAATGATGCAGGCGCCACACATTAGTCGCCGCCACAAGCACTTACCTGCGCGAGCTTCTGGCACCTGATGGAGCGCCTCCTCCCTGTCACGTGACGTCCCCACTTTATCGCGAGAGTGCGAGAACTTACTTTGCTGTCCCGCTTTCTCGTCGGACCGTTAATTTGAAGACGGGAGGCCAGATTTGGATTTCTTAACAACATATATCTTTTTTAAAAAATAGAATAAAACTGATGGGGAGAGGCAGGTAAGAGATGGAGCGATTATGTGAGTGGGATTTCCCGGGTAACAACCGCCGTCTTGCTGACGTAGACAGATCGGAGCGTGGTGTGTGGGGTTCCTGTCCGCACATCCCGTAGTTAGGACGTAGTGAGATTTATTACATATATGCAAAGTACCAAATACTTTTTCTGGAAAAAAATAACATCACTCCACTAATCAAAGATTATTGTTGGTGATTTTAGTGTCACTCTACGAATGTATGCTCCAGTTGTAAATAAAAATGTCTCCATAACCAATCAGTAATTAATATCCTGTGTATCCTGTTAGTAGCACTAACCTCCTGTGCTGTCATCATCTTGAAAATTATCTTTATTAATTACCACCATAAGCGTTAGTTAGAGCAACAGCAAACACACTGACCGCTGTTTATTTTAGTTACAAAAAAGAATAAACCTTAGCGTTAAAAAAATTATAAAAAAACGAAAAAGTGGACGGAGGTGGGTAGCTATCACCCCACCCATCAAACCTAAAAACAAAACAAAACAAAACCAAAAAAAACCCCAAAAAACAAAAAAACAAAAAACAAAACAAAAACAAAAAAAAGCCAACCAAAAAACAAAAAAAGAACCACTTAAATATTCAGATTAAAAGCGCGTTATTTCTTTTCTTCTTTCGCCTATTTAGGTTTCCTCCCCTTTTCTGAGAGAGAAGTTAATAAAATATAAATCCGGAAATCGTTTCATCTGAGAGCTTTTGCTCTGGAAATGCCGGCCGAAGATCAAGTTTTCGTGTCCGCCAGCTAACAAGGCGTCGCGCTCCATCAATTATGCACGTGCTAATCAACACGTCGAGCGCGCGCTGGCCACCAGGCACTATTTGCTGTTGCGGAGAGTTTTAGCGCCGTGGTGAGGCGTGCTACCTACTCGTACAGCGTCTGTACACAGCGTACAACATCGCCATAAACTGTCTCCATCACTCACGCAAAGACTTTCAAATACATGGAATAGGAAGAGAGAATTTTTGGCATCCAAAAGGAAGCATGGAGCGAGAGAGGGGAAGAAAGAAAGAAATGAAGGAAGGAAAAAAGAAAGAAAGATTATTACAATCAGACTGAGAAAAGAAGGAAGAAGCAGACCAGCACAAAAAAACAGACATGCACGTACACGTAAACCCGAATGCACGCATTGATACCCAAAATGATGAAATATTCACCGTTATTTTGTCGTTGTTTATTTCCAGACGAATGTTCCCGCCGTTCAAGGTGAAGGTGTCGGGGCTGGACAAGAAGTCCAAGTACATCCTGCTGATGGACATCGTTGCTGTCGACGACTGTCGCTACAAGTTCCACAACGGCAAGTGGATGGTGGCCGGCAAGGCCGACCCCGAGATGCCCAAGCGCATGTACATCCACCCGGACTCGCCCAGCACGGGTGAGCAGTGGATGCAGAAGGTGGTGTCATTCCACAAGCTGAAGCTGACCAATAACATCTCGGACAAGCACGGATTTGTAAGTACGGCTACTGTAAGTCACCAACGCTTTTCCCAGTTTATACATCTGCAGTGTTTAAAACTGTTTGTCCATAACCTCAATTTCATCTTTTTTATTTGTTTGTGTTTGAATGTATTTGAATGCTGACAGCTCTGCTTTTTATCTATCTATCTATCTATCTATCTATCTATCTATCTATCTATCTATCTATCTATCTATCTATCTATCTATCTATCTATCTATCTATCTATCTATCTATCTATCTATCTATCTATCTATCTATCTATCTATCTATCTATCACTGTGTGTTCTGTGTGTCTTTCTCTGTGCATTTGTGCCAGTGTATTATTCATTTAAAACTATGTTACCGAGGCTTAACCGAGATCCACAGTATAATACTGATGTTGTTTTCTAAATACAGATATATTTATAAACGTATTTGTCAATGTCAGTGGCTAGAAGAAATATATTGCCCATCAGTCATGAGATCTTTGTTAGCTATTTATTAGAATAAACATACACACACACACATACACACACAGACACATTTGGCCCCAAAAGTGTGGCGGCAGGCTGACAACGAGTTTATATATTTATACACAGAAGCAAAATAGTTTAAAGTTGACCAGTTGCGATTTATTTTTCAATCAAATTACTCCGCCGTGGTCAGTGCAAAATACTGTTTCTTAAAATGTGAGTTTTTGAGAAACATTCCTGGAAATATTACCGTTGAAACTGGATAGGCTAACCCCGTCAAGTTTAAAGGAATACAACAACAACAACAACAACAACAACAACAACAACAACAACAACAACAACAACAACAACAACAACAACAAAGCAACAAGAAGTTAACTTATTCGAGTTGAAAGCCTTTCAATCAGGCATAAAACTATCTTGAGGATAAACACCAAGGATAACTGGAGGATAAACACTGAGGATAACTGGAGGATAAAGAGAAGGGAGAACTGGAGGAGTTGAACACTATGGCCGACACTTCACTACGTGTGAGACACAGGCAGGTTATAGGAATTGTTGCTGTGGCCAAGTGTAGGGTTAATTGTATTTAGTTTTCTGTCATTCATTCTCTCATTGCTGTTTTTCGCCTCCAGCATCTCTTAAATTTTCGCCGACTTCCATAGAAAGTCACATGATTCAAACTGTGAAACTTTAATCGGTCTTTGATCGGGGACTGGTCCTTCATTTTGATTATAATCACTCTGTGTGTTGCCATCTGTTTCTTGCATCCAGACCTGACCTCTTTCTTCCCTCTCTGTGTGTGTGTGTGTGCGTGTGCGTGCGTGCGTACGCGCATTAATCTGTCGATGTGATGGCTCAGTGATTATTGCATGCCTTATTCAGTTCCCTCCCCTTCCTGTTTCTCTTGTCGGACCAGTATTTAAAATGGAAAGAAAAAAATAAAATAGATGAAGTTGTTTCTGAGTACGGCATCCTTTCGCATTTTTAGGAACACGATTTTGATTCTGTTGAACAACGCGGCGCACACACAAAGAAATGGCGGTTGCTGATTAAAATAAATTAAAACTCGTTGTGGGAAATCCATAAAAAGAGAATGAAGCTGATTCCAGATGACAAGATTGTCCACGTTTAATCTAAGAGAACTGGGGAAAGGGAGAGTTAGGGGGGGGGTGTATGTGTGTGTGTGTGCGTGTACAAAATCATTGCTCCTGAGACTGCTTCATGAATTGACTCACAGAAATAGTTCCAGTGACTGGTTTGTAAAGCTATAAGTCAGGAAATGGTGGAAAGGCAAAATATTATCTAACCCCAGGTGCCATGTCCTACCCCACCCTCAATCGAAAGAGCTCACATCCTTACGGACATAGGTTCCACTTCCAACCCTCGTAGACATGTACCACTGTCGAGGTCTAGGCTCAGTTACTGTGACAATCACGCTACCCTTGCGCCACCTCGGCCACCGCTCCACGCCTGACTGAACACTCAGCCAACTCGACCCCAACATCCAGCGCAGTGTCGAGGGCACATCAAAGCTTCAACACCAACAACGCCCATCTCTACTACCTTGTTGTTACTGTTGTTGTCGTCTGCTCGAACACTTGTCGGAGCTTGTCTTATCCTGTGATCGTCAACTTTCACAGCTGTCGGGGGGACGTGTAGACATGTCGGGTGATGTAGACATCTCCACGGCTGGCTGCGAGTGAAGGACAGAATGTCACGGTGCAGTGTGACATAACTCTTCACACCTGTCACAATATTCCAATTTTTACCTGAGGATAAAGTTATAAAAATAAATAGTAATACATAAATCGAACTTTGGGTAGAGTGACTAAAAAAATAAATGTAAAGTACATCCTGTGGGGCGGAGGGTTTCACAAGAAAAGACGGGTATGAGGCTTGAGGGTATTTTCTTCTTGAAAACTTCTCGAGGGGAAAGCCGAGGGTTTTGCACATGTTTTGCACATTTTTTGCCCGACTTTTCCCCATTCCCTCCCAGCCAGGCCTGGGAAATGATTGGAAGCTTCACAGACTTCTCAGGACAATTTTTTCTTTCAATTTTCACTTGTGGTTCCTGTCATGGCGTGGCGAACCCTACCGAGGTCAGCTATCCAGTGGATCTGATCTGGCCTTCTGAAGGTTTTACAAATATTTAATATCTTTCTGCATCAGTTCCTGACAAAATATCTATTGATAATGATAACATCTGTCTGGTGCAGCTGGGTGAGTCTCCTGCAGTCAGCTGCATTTGTCTTCTGTGTCTCCTGTAGCTCATCCTTGGGCCCTGCGTGCATCGTGAATATGTTCTGTGCACTGTGCGAACCTTCTCAGTAATTTGTCACCTGCAAGTTGTCCGAGCAGCAGTCGCGAGGGGAGATGTTCATTAGTCGCAGGCATCTGCGATGACAGGTGAGACAGCGCGTCCAAATGTATAAGACTCAGGTTTAAGGGTCATTAATTAATTCTTAAACTCAGGTGTGTTTTAAGCCCACCCTCCCACAAACGTACCCTCCCCCTTTTTCAAGCGACTTCTTTTGTGAAGAAGGTACGCGACACTGACTGTCGCTCATCAGCCTCCATCCTTCACCTGTCCTCTCCCCCTCCCCTTTGCCTGGAAGGGTGCACACGGCCCTTTTGTACGAATTCTTTCATCCTTGACAAGTGGTTTCAGTTTCCTTGTTTTCGCCTTCACGCGCCGCTGATTTTGCAGAGCGACGACTCGCGGGCTCATCCGTGTGAGACAACACCCTTCTAGCACCTCATGTACCCGGGTGACATCCTCTTGCACCTTCGCTTTACATCTTTGTACCTGGAGACGTCCGGTCCGGTGCGAACCGCCAAACGTGGACTTTCACGTCTGTAAGCCTGACGTTCCACTTTAATGGACTTGCTCTCGCAAGAACCCTCGGCTTCAAAGCCACCTTCACCATGAAAACGTCGCACGCGGGATTAGCTTAATCCTACCAAGACGGAGCGCCCCCTACCGGTGAACTTGTTTCTCCTCGGTCCTCGACAGGCTCCGCGGTGATGAGCAGAACTGTAACCAGGTGGAAGGGAAAGTTGTAGGGCGAGAAAGGTGAGAGAGAGAGAGAAGAGAGTGACGAGAGCGGCTGCCTGCTGCGAGAGAGGTTGGGAGGTAAACGTCACGGTCACGTGACGGGGGTGTGATGGAGAGGGGCGGAGGTCGTGGAGTGCGCATGTGCAGTGCGTGCCACGTCACGATTCGAGAGTTGCCTGTGGATTGGTCCTTGGACGGTAGATAAAAAAGTCAACAAGAATAGATGATGTTTAAAAAAAGAAACTTTTGACAGATCAAACAATAAATCTTTTTCTTGCTGGCTTTCTTCGTCCTCCGTCTTCTTGTCATCGGGTGACGACAGGACAAATTTACTTGTACAGTCGAGGGATGGTGTCCTCCACGCTGAAGAAAAATGGAGTCGACATACAAGCCACAGTGTGCCCTCCACACATCAAAACCATACAAGCAGGAGGATCAGGGATGTGTACAGGTGGACTGCTGTCTGCCAAGACCAACGCTCAGCCTCTTTCGAAGTGATCTGCTGTTAGTCTTGGCGAGCCTAAACAGAATGTGACTAAACCGGAAGCTTTGTAGTCCATGCCTCGTTTTAGTAGTTAACTGGAAAAAATCGTCTGCCAGCAGTCCAATAACCTTCAATCCACTATATTTTAACCCCCCGTATCTCCTCCACGCTTGAGAACATCAACGGTTGAATGAGAGGGAAGTGTTCGGGTGTAGAGATGGGGGACATAAAAGCCTCAGGAATTATTCACAGAGCTGGTCGTCGAGGTTTTTTTTCCCGGGTACTTTGGTTTCCTTCCCATCTCCTATTCCCCTCATCGTTCGAAATCCCCTCCAGGTGGAAACACTTTTCCGTCAAACGAACGAACGAACGAATCAACAGGGAATAATTCTTCCACTACCAGCAAGAGAAGATGTTGCGCAACATTCGCGACCGCTACGACAGTCAGCAGCCGACAGGTGGTCTCGACATTTTCTCCACTTTTCTGACCCGCATCCGGCGAACAGCGCCATCGACGAGACGGACCCACCGCGCTAGCTTCGTGGGGTTCGGCTAACGAGGGTAGATTATCCCTGTCACCCCACAGCCCATCCCCTATCCTGACTTTCCCGGGTACTCTGGCCTGAGCTGCTTCTCCACCAGACCCGGAAACTGTACAGACACTGCGCCAGCATCCGAAGCTGCTAAAAAGCTTTGAAGGAATAAATAAAATCATAATATTCATTTTCGTCTTTTTTCGTTCTCTGCAGCTTCTTCTTCTTCTTCTACAAACAGTGGCATCCGTGAAATAATTATTCCACCCTAAACGCACGCCACCCATCCACCCGTGGGTGAGTGGAACGAGTACATCTCCATCGCTTACTTTGTCAAACTCGTGTGATTTTGAAGAGATTTTATTGGCAAACCCACTCGACTTTTCGTCAGACATTGAAAAAAAAGGACAGTCGACTGCAGGGGGAGGCGAATTAAAGGGCGGCAGTTAAAAAAAAGCTCTGTGTGTGACGACGTGCGACACTTCTCGTGGAAACCTCGCCTGACACGAGACAAGACAGCCTGCGCCTTTCAACTGTCATGGCTGTCCCCGTGACGAAAGCGCCGGAGGGGTCCAGGTTGGCGGATGGGGCTCGTAGGGTGGTGGTGGTGGTGGTGGGACTGGCTGTTTCTGGTCTGTTGGAGGCCGACGGCCATGACGGGGTCAGGAAGTACTCAGGCTGTTACCTGAGTAAGTAGAGATTTCCGCTGACAGGCGGCTGAACGAGACACAAGTACCGCTCCCACCCCTAATACACACACACACGTACAGCTCCCACCCTTAACACTCACACACACACACAGATGCAGCTGAACTGTGGAAAGCCGATGGTGGAATCAAAAGCTCTTTCAAACCGAGGCGCCATCCCGAGTCAATTGAGGCTGAAAAGGGAGCAACTACTGTGGTTTCTTTTTTTTTCCAGGGTTAAAAAACCTCGCGCATGGAGAAGTAGGCGATGAGGTGCTTGAGAAATAATAATAGAAGAGAGGAGAGAAGAGCGTGTCTTGTTACCTGTAGACTGAAAGCCATAGAAACTTTTTTGACGATTGTCCTCTGACGATTTTTTTTTCCAGTTAGCTACTAAAACGAGGCATGAGACTACAAATCTTCCGGTTTAGTTATATTTTAGATTAACTACTAAAACGAGGCAGGTGTGTACAAAGCTTCCGGTTTAGTCACATTCTTTGTTTAGGCTCGCCGAGCGGAGAACTTCGCGAGAGGCTAAGCGTTGGTCTCGGTCACCTGTACATGTCCATGGTCAGATCCTGTTTCGTGATTGTGAGTGTGTGTGGTCAACGGGAAACATTTTTCTTCTGTTCAGTTTTCAGGCAGAACTCTGTTCATACCTGTGGGCTGTCACTTGTCACGTGCCATCCTCTCCCCTTGTTCACGGGTTTGCCATGAATCGTCGTCACGGCAGGAATATCCCCTCTCCTGTTGTCCCCCCTGGTTCTCTACCAGCGTCAAACCTGGAATTCCCTTCAAGGTACACAGTTTCGATGGTGCTCTCTCAGAAGTTCAGAATAGCATCGCGGTTCAAAGTTCATGCCACGGATCTGTTTAGGAGAAAGGGTCTGGTGCGTCAGAAGAGATTTCTTTTGTTTGTCTAAAACTTGAACAAATTGTGCCCAGGTCAAACAGAGTTCTTTGGAACCCTTCATCAAGGATGGGACTTGTTTGATCCCTTGACGAGAGTAAACAAGCAATGCAAGTTTTTTTATATTAAAATGTCACCTTTATAAAAAAAATATTCAAATGACTATTTATAAAATTAAACTTCTTTCTTAAATCCGTGTTACAAACTCTAAGAACTGATAGCAATTGATAAATCTCTAAAAATTGTTTTTCCAGGAATTTCTAAATCTCTAGATAAAACTTAAAGGAAGTTCCAGACTGGCTCTGACCATTGATGACAGCAGTCTTGCATCCCTGGTATGGTCACTACCTGTTGACACAATATCGGTCAGTGGATGAAACTCATTGAACAGGTAACCGACATGGCAAAGTACCTGTCCGTTCTTGTTGATCTCTACGAAGCCAATCACAGAAAATATCGGTATTTTATGGGGTAGGGATGAAATGAGAGGTGGAATGGTGAAAAGATGGGGAGTCAGGAGGAGGAAGAGAGACAGGAAGACAGGGTGGTCGGTCGTACCTGGTTATGAATATCTACTTCGCGAGTGTCCAGGTCGTGTGGAACGAGCTGCTAGACAAGCAGGTGCAAAATCCATTTTCCACGGTCCAAATAAATGTGGTCCACGAGATGACCCTTGGACGTGGCACGTGCTTTCTCATTAGTATCGTGTCAAGGGCGCCGAGAAGACGGAAGACGCATACCTGTACATACATCAACTTGTTCGTCCATCTCACAACAAGGCATCCGTGTCCACGCAAACACACACACGAACAGAAAAAAAAAAAAATCCAATCTAGAAGACCAGACACCTGAACTCGTCCTCCAGAAATCCCCAGCCTCTTTTGGATGATGCCCCATGGCCGACTGGCATTCCTCCCAAGGAAACCCTTCTGAGACTTGGGAAAAACTGCGTCGTTTGATGATCTGAAAGTTTATACTAGTGACCCAAATAAATAAAAGTAGAAGCGGAGTAAATAAAATAAAGTCTAGTAGTAAAATTAACTGGAAAAAAAAAAGGAATAAAGGACGAACTGAAGTCTGGGTGCTGCAGGTTCGTGTCCCCTAATTTATGTTTTCCGAGTGGTCACATGTAATCAAACCCAAACTGCTGTCCTTAAACCCAAGCTGTTAAAAAATATCTATTGTTGTTAAATACTGGGAGAGAATGTACACCACCATGTAGGTCGGCTTGCTAAGTGACCAGTGTCAGTGAGATGAATAATCTCTCTACCTGCTTGGCATCCGGGAATGTGAGACAGGAGAGAGCAGTGACCTGTAGTTCGTGATGAATACGAGCTGTAGACCTCGAGGTGAAACGAGTTTATTTTACAATGCGAAAGAAAGAATAAGAAAGAAGTGAACAAAGAAGGAAGTTGGATACTATGTGTAGGAACATCAGTGAAAATTTCGCTTCTATTGCATTTTTTTCTGGTGCTGATGGGGAGGGGATGAAAAGTAGTTGGATGAGTTAATGCAGCTGTTACAAGATCGTGGTACGTTGAAGAGGAAAACAATAGTCTTGAGGAACCTTTAAGTGAAAGAGTCTCATTATGACAAGTAATTGTGGCATTTCGCTCTTTGATATGTTTTTTATCTCTGACAAATGACAAATGCTCGAGGGATACTCTATGCAAACCCAGCGATCCAAAACAAGCAAGCAAACAAACAAAAAACAACAAAAAAGCAAAAAAAACAAACAAAACAAAAAAAAAAAAAAAACGAAAACAAAATAAAACAAAAACAAAATAAAAAACAAAAACAAAACAAAAAGACAGGATTATCTAAAAGTGAAAATTAAAACTCGCTGTATATGTCATGATTTCCGGTCTCTCTATCAAAGAAGCTGAAAGTGGTGATGAAAATTATCGCTTAGTTCTGCTATCTATCATTACTACAGATTTCATTAATAAGTCTAATGTTGACAAGAGAGAAAAAGCTGAGAGGAGGGGGAGTAGTTCAGGAGCAGATTCCTTGTCTGAGGCAAAGTTATCAAACTGCCTTTGAGTTGTTTTGAAAGCGTGGGAATAGTAATAAGACCCAAAACAATAGTATACCTCAGAAAATTATAACAGAGACGTGGGGTAAAACCAGCCAGCCAGCCAGCCATCCAGACAGACAGACAGACAGACAGACAGACAGACAGACAGACAGACAGACAGACAGACAGACAGACAGACAGACAGACAGACAGTAAGGGGAGGGTACGAACGTGCCATGAAGGAGAAATGATAGAGGTTGGCAAAGAGCAAGGTATTAAAATGGACCCTCATCTTGTCACTCTCGTCACTTCTTCATCATAATGACGGCTCTATTAAAGCCATCGATCACACGCGCCAGGCCAAATCTCACGATTAACCGTGCACCCTGCCTCCGCCACACATCAGACCTGCTTTGCTGCCAGCCGCCATGTCAGGGGAGGTTACGAGGCTGGGGGAGGAGAGAGAGAGGAAGGGGAGGGAAAGCGGGGAGGGGAGCGCACCGCGGCGCCATAAGTAGCTTTGTTAATTAACTCCCCTTGCGTGAACGCTGGGCCAGAGGCACGGCAATCGCCGCTAGATGTCGCGACAAGCCGACTCGCCCGACTGGAATTTGGCCGCCCATGCATGGCCGAACACCGGGAACAGAACAGGTGCGTCCGCGCGGACGCCGAACGCGGCGCCGTCTTCCGGGCACGAGCCACCACCCACCACTTAGAGAGAGGACAACTCTGCCATGTTTTTCTCTTTTTCTCTCAGCCTCTGAACTTTCGTCGCTGATAAAGCTGTAGTCTTCAATTATCGCCGCAGGAACTAGAACCAACTTCAAGGGGGGTCGCAATTTTTTTAAATCCTGTCCTGGCGCCGTTGTTGTAACGGAAGAGTGGGGGACCAGGATGGGGATCATCAAGAGACTGTCACCACGACAAGCCTCCAAATTGTCGCGTGCCTTGTGTTCCCGCGTATCGAAACGAAGATGTGAAATTGTTCGTCTGTCGACCGCCCGTCGATTTTTCTGCACAACGGGTGGACGGATGGACGGTCCTCCGGATCGAAAAGATGTGCATTGCCCCCACTCCTTCACCCTCCACCTCCGGAGTTGAGGATACGGTCTGTGTTTGTTAAAAAAAAGTTCTGATCAAGAAGTGATTCGGATTAATATCTGTTTTGCAATGGTGGGTAGGTTGAGGCAGTCACAAAAGATGAATGGACTGACTTTTGCAAAAGGACTGAAAATTTGAAATCAAAAGACAAGACGAAGGAGAGAGTGAGAAGAGAAAAAGAGAGACTAGAGAGATTGTGAAAGAAAGAACAAAATCGAAAACAGAGCAGGAAAGAAGAAAAAAAAAAAGAAAATTAAAAGATTATTTAGCAGCTAATTAGCTTATTTAGTAGGTACGATAAACGTCACTGTGCGCACGAGGTCAAAATCGTGACGTTCCATTTGTCCGCAGGAACCTAATTAATATCCTGCATCTCTCATTGGTTGTAGCCATGACAACGTTAACGTATCCATGTATAGTCCTATTTATCTTTATGTGTATAGTGATATTTGGTGGTGTATATCTCAATGTGTGTGTGTGGAGGGTGGAGCGGGTGTTCACTCAGATTTTGGGGAAATACTATCTTCAATTGAAGTTTACTAGTTTGACAAGAGTGGCATCCCCTTTCCGTAGACATTTTAAACCGAAACCTTGGGCACGATGGAGAATTACGATTCTAAAAGGTTTTTTTTTTTTTTAAAAAAAAAAGAAGACAACGATGATACAATTATTGACGAGGCAGACAGAGAAAGCCAGCTTAACCCCAACCCTTGCCATCTCGGGGTAAGTTTTGAGGACGGTTTATCTCCGTGTCTGGTCGCCCACTTACCCATGCCACGCCCACACTTTCACAACAGGGTGTGTGTCCAGGCGTGACCACGTCCACGCTTGAACGCCGAGCGTGACGGAGGCCACAGCTGGGGGTCGAAGCAGACCCCAAGCAGACCGCAAACTTTTGATCCATCCCCCAGAAACGGTTGGCCAAGGCGAAAATAGTTCCCCTGCCAGGTCACGGTTCCGTAAGCTTTTCCTCCCTTGCTTCTTTACTCCTTTTCTCCTCTCTTTCTCTCTCTCCTTCTCTGTACCGGTCCAGTTTCGGCAATCTGGCACTTGTTAGCGGGCCAGCCGCGGCTGATTGCAGCTCATTCTTTTTGTCCGCCCATGCACGACCATTTCACATGCTTAGCGCGTGCACGACCAGTTTCGTGCTGGGGGGGAGGCCCCGCCACGCCCCACACGGCCCTCTTCTTTGCTTAATGGAAGCAAATTGTCGTTGAAAATCCAGTCAATTGGCGGCGTTTCTGGAACAATCTCATTTTCCCCTCGAGGGATTTTAGGGTAGTTGGAAGAAGATTGGGAGAAAATCGCCCCCCGTGTGTCGCGCAATTTTTATTTTTATTAAATGTGACGATCTGATAAAAGCATTATTTTTCTTGTTGAAATAAAAATATGAAGTTTTGGGCAGATTGTGCTATTTTCGTAATAATACATTGAATAATTGCACGCTGACGAAGATGAATGCAGTGGTTACCGGGGAAACCAGGAAAACTGTAGTCAGTTGGACATCTCACACAAATACTCTTGTCTTAAGGACCTTGTTAACTCGACACATATTGTTAGAGATGTTTGGCAAATGTTTAAATGAGTTATTTAAAAAAAAAGACTGCTAGCACATTTTCACAGCAATGTTTTATATTAATAATAATTATTGTCGTTGTTGAAATAACGTTCAATAATATATAATATTAAACACGGGTAGGTAGGGGGGTCACGAAACATCGTCGTAGGATCCTCATCGTGCCGTTGCTTGCCGTTATCTTCAAGCAAAACATGGCCGCTGTATCGTCATCAGTGGCTTCCAGAAAGCTTCTGAGACTGAGGGATTGCAATCAAGATGGAGCTGTGCATGGAGTCACAGTCGCAAATCGACTAAAGAGAATTTTAAAGTTAAAACAGTCTTTCTTTTCATCAGAAATTATTAGAAAATAATTTGTTGAGAGAAAATGTTTGTATTTAGAGGTAGAGGTCTGTAGACGTTCTTCCAGATCTGTCGTTGCCTGTCCGCAAAGGAAAACGGAAGCGCTTGGTCTCTCGCGAGACTCGTTTAATTTAGTCACGTGATTCAAGACAGTGGTCCAGCACAATTGTGGTTTCGTGTTTGTAAACTGCTTCATGACTACTTCTGCAGACAATCCTGAACTCGATGCACAAGTACCAGCCTCGTTTTCACTTGGTGAGAACCGATGACATCCTCAAGCTGCCCTACAGCGCCTTCCGGACCTTCGTCTTCAAGGAGACAGAGTTCATCGCCGTCACAGCTTACCAGAATGAGAAGGTAAACTTTGAACTGTTTATTGAAATTAAGTTATTTAAAATAAACTAAAATAATTTTCTCTACCTGCATAATTACCCATGATTGTCACTGTTTTGGCAGTTCTGATTAGCTGATGGCTTTGGACATGAAGCTGACTGTCATGGTGACTGTAGAACATGGAGTTGACTGTTTGACTGTTGGACGTAGTGTGGTCTTTGATGGCGACTGTCTGACATGGGGACGTGACATTTGTTGTCTGGTGACGGGAATATAGCTTCAACTGACCTCTTGTCGTGACCATCGCCAGATGACTTTCTGTTGGTCAGCACGTGATGATATCTGACTAGAGATGATCATTGTCACGTGACCTGGATGTCTTTCAGATCACTCAGCTCAAGATCGACCACAACCCCTTCGCTAAAGGCTTCCGCGACACAGGGGGAGGCAAGCGAGAGAAAAAGTAAGTAGCTTTTCTTTGAGAATGTTTTTTGTCCGTTAGAAAATACTGGCGGTGTATAGCCTGTAAAATTTTGTAATTGAACACGTGTGTGTGTGTGCGCGCGCGCGCGCGTGCGCCCGCGTATGTGTACGTGCCCAAAATTATTAATAACAAAAGCTACGAGCGAGTCACTAATGAATGCGGCTTTTATGAATGATTGATCATAAATAATTGCTTTAACTAGGCAATTAAAACTTGCCGCTGGACCTGCAATTTAAAAGTAACACGAAACTTTAATTTTCTTTTTTTTTGCTGCACTGCACTTTAGAAAAAAAGATGACACGGATAAAAGGAGAGCAGAGGGGTAGCTGAGACATGTAAGCAGACAGACAGACAGACAGACAGACAGACAGACAGACAGACAGACAGACAGACAGACAGACAGACAGACAGACAGACAGACAGACAGACAGACAGACAGACAGCAATTTTGATGAGTATATACACCCTGATTTTGATATTTCTTCACCAGACGGCTGCTGTCGCAAACCAACAGTTCCAACAATCAAGAAATCGTCTCTGCGCATGCTCGAGAACCAACTTCCGGTGAGGAGGAAGGCGAGGACTGCGACAGCATGGAGATCTGCGTAGTAGACCAAGAAGAGGGAGAGAACTGGAAAAACACTAAACATGGTGAGTTGCGTTCCCCTGGCAACAGCCCGCAGTGTGTCAACATTGGAGGGAAAACTGATTATCTTGCTCTCCTCTCAATGGATGCTTTCTGAGACAAACACATTGGTGGGGGCTTGGTGGGGGCTTTGTGGGGGCCCTGTGGGGGCTTTTTTTCTTAGTAAGTAGTTTGTATCTGTTATTAGTACATACACTGTATATTCAATACCGTTTGCATGTATAAGCATATGTATCTGTGAGCATTTATATCTCGATTGTGTACAAGCATATGTGTATTTTGTGTATGTATCTACGTGTACTGTATATGTGTATAGTGTATGTACATGTGTATATTAAAATATCAATATGACATCGTGTACTGGTAGATATTCCTCGTCACGTGACATTTGTTTACAGGGCTAGCCTAAGCCACTGGTCTGGGGTCAAACACTGATTCCTATCCCGACTCCACCCTGACCCACCCTAAGCCACCCCCTCGTAAATATTCATCACATGCACGTATCTCTGTATATATATATATGCACCCGTACATATACATAATGTATTATTTGTATGTACAAGTATATATGCGCAATGTATATAATATATACACACATTATAGGTGTTTCTTGGTGTGCTTGTTTATCTATATTCATCATATGTGTAACATGTGCATGTTCAGATGTAGACATAAATACCCATCATTTACTTGTCTGCATGCGTGTTTGTTCCTCTTTCCCTCCAAACTGACTTTTATTTGGTCATTATCATCGGTACAAGCAATTATTTAGCGAACATGTGTGTTGAACAAGCAGGCCAGGGATTGTTTGTCTGTTCCCTGCACTTTGATTATCTGTAGACAGTATTTGCTTTCTTTTTCTGTTGCTGTCCTGAAGTTTGTAAGTTCTTTGCTCGACACAACTTATTCCTCCTCCCTCATTCCCACCCGACTGCATTCCGGAGTCTCGGGTACACGTCCTGTCTCGCGCTTGCACGGCTTGTTGCCATTTCAATCATCATTACAGTTAACTGCATTTAATTCCACTGATTGCAAATCAATTTCAAGTTGATGTCACTGGAAGTAAATTCTTATATCCAGACTTAATACAGTGGATAGCGACATTTTTCACAATCCTTTTCTCGGTAAATCCTGATTTTCTAAAAGGTAGAGTAAAAAATTCCATTCTTAATTGGAATTGCTCAGATAGATATTTTGATAAATAATAATAATAAAACAGAGCCGTCTTTTAAACTAAGGCAAACATTGGTCGTAATGATTGTACATATTAACTAATCAACCTTTGAAATAAATCACGCATTACTCGAAATTTCTCGACAAAAGAATGGTATTTGCGTGTTCATACCGTGAGACTACTAACTTGTATGACTGGACTGCTGGAAGACGATTTTTTCCAGTTAACTACTAAAACGAGGCAGGAGTGTACAAAGCTTCCGGTTTAGTCACATTCATTGTTTAGGCTAGCCGAGACTAGCAGCGGAGAACTTCGCAAGAGGCTAAGAGTTGGTCTCGGCAGACAGACAGCAGTTCATCTATACACCTGGTTTGCCAAAGTCTGGCTCAAAAGATAAAGCCCACCTGCCACATACAGACATGGCCAACATGCTACAGTTCTCTCATAGTACAATTATTTTTTTTTCAGATGCCTATGACTTTGACGACAGAGGCGATGTGGAACAGACGGAAGCAGACGACCTGTCCATGACCAGCGCCAGACTCGCAGCCAAGGGAGGTTCCGATGACGCGTGCGGGCAGAGCGCGGGACCGCAAATAAAAGAGGAAAAAACTCACAGCCAGGGGTCGTCCCACGGCGGAAGTCGACAGGCGGACGGGCCTCGGGACAGCGACGGCCGACCAACAGAAAGCAAGAAGGGCGATGACGTCACCAGACCCGTTAACCAGGCGGTGGAGCGGCTTCTGAGGGCTCCGCGTTCGTCTCCGCGCACCCACGAAAGAACGAGTAGCAGAGGGGTTGGGATCTTGGAGGAAGAGGAGGAGGAGGTTGTCGGGGATCACGGCGGCGGGGTGTCCCCCACCTGTCGAAGCGTCTCTCCAGACTCTTCCACCGCCGCCTCGCATCCCAAGAGCGCTCCGCCGCTGTCCTTCCCCGTCAGCGCCATGTTGTCACACACGTCACCCGCCACAGCAGGGGTGGCGCGCAACCTCAGCGCCTTTTCAGGTCCTCACGCGCATGCGCACACGACCTCAGGTTTGCCGCTGCAGTACCTCTCGGCCGCCACGTCGCCCCTGGACCTGACGCAGCTGGCCACGGCGCACCTACAGTCGCAGCTGGGGCAAGCAGCTGCAGCATCGTCGATCTTCGGCAGCCAGCTGTCCCTGCTGGGTCCCCATTTCTTCCAGCACGGCCTGGCTCCCTTCGGGTTCACCAGGGAGGGTCTGGCGGCAGCGGCTGCTGCTGCGGCGTCGGCTGCTGCAGCAGCGGCTGCCGCTAGTCGCGGTTCGCCCTTCGGACCCCTCTTCTTCCCGAGGAGCGCGTCCAGTCGCTTCAGCCCCTACGCCATGTGTCTGAGCGGCGCTCACCCCTCGTCATCGTCCGGCACCAACGCCACCACCACGTCCTGCTCGCCCTCCGCCCGCGGTTCCCCCAAACTCTGCAGCCCAACGATCGTGCAGTCGTCTCCCTCCTCTTCTTCTTCCTCTTCAGCTGTCCCTTGTTCGTCCTCCCGGACCTCCGAGTCCCCCCACTCGCCTCTCCATCTAGGCCTCCACCCCCGCCTGGCTGACCGCCCTGACCCCATGTCGTCACAACCTGCACCCAGCCTGGCTTCGGGAGGATTCAAGACCACGCACGCCCCTAGCAGCGGGGAACTGCGGCGCATGGAGCGGATGCTGAGTGGCATGCAGAGATCGCACAGGGCGGGCGCCGATGCGGAACACTTCGGAAGGAACAACCCCACGTGATTCTCCTCACCCAATCAGCTTCCAGGCTCTTTGAGGATCGATCCCATCTTTCCTGAAAAAAAAAATTGTGAGGAACCATGTCGTTAGACCTTGTTGTGTGCTGAGGTCAGTTTGTTTTATTAAAAAAAATCCTTTTTTTCCCGGTTTGTGCTCTCCTCCCAGAGTAAAATAATAAAATAATTATGCTGAATGCGCATTTTTAATGAACAAGTCTTATTCAGGACTCAAATAAAACAGAAACAAAAACTGAAATGTAAATATGTAAACTCAATAAAGTTTCATATCAGTGATGTCCTGATGTCCAAACAACAAATTACCCCAATGGAATCATCGCGAACAACACTTTGACCTTTGACCCTTTTTGTTTGTGACTTCGCTCGGTCTGGCACGTGCAAGACCTGAAATAAAACCTGACTTTCAGCTGACTTTCAAACATACGGATTCTCTCTGTTGCTGGTGAAAAGGTGATAACTGAAAACCTGCTTCAAAAACAAATTCAGGGATTATTTTTTTTTCTCCCCCTCTCTTCTGGCGGGGGGAATGCGGTCATATGCACCGTTTTTAACCGTCTTCATACAGACGACAAAAACTTCAGGTATAATTTATGGATACATCTCAGGATCTGATATACATATGATATTATATATATATATTATGTTTGCTGACTTTATGAGACACCTGCCTATATTGTATCACATTTTAACAGATCGAGCCAGTATTCATGAAGGTGTTTGTAAGGATGTTGCAGAGGAAGATTGCATGGTATATTATTATTATTGTCATTATTATTATTAAGAAAAAAGTAAACAGTTAAGATTTTGTTGTTGTAATTATTTTTTTTATTTGCCTCGTTCAGATGAAGTGATCATCTGGCAACGACATCATCACGAGCGGAGTTGCTGAATTTTCATGCACGCTCGAAATTTTGAGTGGAGGGAATATCTGTATAAATATTTTTGTATCTTCTTCCCTGCTCAAGCTCTCATGTTGGTTCACTTTGTTATTTTATATTTTATTCGTTTGTTTGCTTGTTCCTCTTTCCACTTTTATCATTGTTTTCAAAATTTTATTTCGGAAGTTGTTTTTAGGTTTTTTTGTTTTGTTTTTTGTTTTTTGTTTTTTTTTGTCATTTTTCTGTCTTTTGTTCTTCATTCCTTATTTTGTTATTGTCCTTTCTTTTTCGTTCTTTTGTTGTTATTTTTTTTTCAATGTTTTTTTCTTTATTTCATTTTTTTATTTACCTTTCTCTTACTGTTTTATTTTTTCTTTTCATTTTTGTTTATACTTTGTTTTCTCCTCCTTTCTTTATTCCTTTCTTTCTTTTTTCATTCTTCATTTTTTTATTTCTTTGTTTTATTTTTTCTTTCCTTTTTTTAGTTTCCTTCCTTCGTTTTCTATTTCCAACTTTTTTTCCATCATCATATTTTTCTTACATTCCAACACATAGTCCATTCGGGCTTTTTTCCCCCTTCAAACAGATATTCTTTTTTTCTTCCATCTGTCGTTTTCTTCTGGGTTAGGTCACTTCCAGGCTGCATGCTGGACATGTCTGTGTTGGTCTGCAAAGAATTCCAACGTAGGTGGCGTTGGTCCTTCACTGAGGCGCAGAAATGATGTCTGTGACCCACAATCTCTAAAAAAATACAACTTCGAATGTCACGTGTTCAGTTTATCTCTTCCTGTTTGTACATAAAGATGTATCATTGACATGTTAACTGTACTGTTCTCAAATACCTTCTATATCATTGCTTTATTTGATTGTGTTGCATCTTTCTTTATACATTATCTTCCTCGTTTTTTCCCTCACAAAAGTTTAATTAACATACACCTGGTGTCGTGGTGTCTTGTGTCTCACAGTTGGAAATCGACTAAAAGACTTCAGACTTTTCATTTGAAAACGTTTTCCTGTGACCGAGTTTGTTTTCTCTTGTCGTGACGCCCAGCTCATTATTTATTATTATTATTATTTTTTTGTGAAACACAATAATGAGTTCGTCCAGTTTTCTAACAGTATTTTTATGTCGCATTATTTGCTTGTTGTTCCCTTCTCTCACCCCAACTACCACCACAACCCTTCTTGCAGCACACGTTGGAAATTATTTTATGGACCAAACATTTATTGTGTTTATGTGATTTCATGTGTCTTTGGTCTATATGTGAAAATTATTATTAAAAAAACATGCCAAAATGGTTTTTATTTTACTGGAAGAGGTCGAGAGACAGTCATCGAAACACATTTTTGCTGTTTGATTAGTGGAACAGAATCACCCTCAGTACGAGAACGGATAAAATTTATAAGTAAACAAGGCCATTGATATTTATGGTGTAAAATATTGTTAAAATGAAGTGCCAGCTGCTACAAACTTGAAAAATGTCTGACTAACACGAGTTTACAGGTTCAGGTCAGTTTTCTTTGTCATCTTTGTTCGGGAACCTTCTGTAAGAAGTGTCAGAAATTGTCATTGTTTCTTATTTTCGCCGATTACTGTTATTTTTGTATGTTCTAATCGAATTTGTTTAGGCTTTGGTGTTTATATGAAACAAAAAGAGTATACTAATACTTATCAACATGTTTATTGCATCATCTTCTATCTTGTGACCTGTTAAGAGAGAGGTGACAACAGAGAAATGAGTGAGCAAAAGACGGGGAGAGAAAGAAGGAGAGAGTCGTGAAGAAGAGGGAAGAGGATGGACTGATTAAGTAAGCCTCTCATTATCATAAACATGTCCTCGTATATCTAGTCATAAAAATATCCAAGTGCTTGTCTGGTTTGTTTGTTTGTTTGGATTTTTTTACGGGGGAGGAGTTATGACATTTAAAACTTATCACTGGTGGGTTTTTCTTTTCATCTTTTATCTTTTGTTTGTGTGTGTGTGTGCTTGTTTGTTTTTCAATCGACTTGACCCAGAAATTCACTGCATAATACACCAACTATGACATGAGCAGACATAGTGGAAAAAGTCTTAACTGATAAATACTGAGAAACTGTAAAAATGAAAAGGTCGTCCCATGACCTTTATCAGATCCTTAGGGAGTGAGATGAAGACCTCGTTTTTCTCCTGGTCAGTTTTATATGAGGGCGGTGTCCATCTCCTCTCCTTCGCTGCCTTCCTTACCTTCCCATCCCTCATCATCAGTCAGGTACCCATACCCGCCAACAGGTCTTGGGTGGAGAGGTGACCAAGGGCCTCCATGTCTTTGACGGTGTGGATGGGAAGTCAAGAAAAGTATCTGAATTATTTGTCACAAAATAAAGTTTGCGACTTCGCTCTTTTTGTTGGAAAGGACGACTGTCACAGATTTTCTTTTCCTCCCTCCCGAGGTGAAAGGGTAGATGATGGGCGTGGGCTTTATGGGAAAAACAACTCCAATCCTCTTTTTGCTTGATAATTTATACACTTCTTCCCCACAGCCAATGTCCCCCTGTCTCTGTGTTATGCCCTTTCTTTCCTCTTTTTATCTTTTGGTACATATATTAAAAAATGAGACTAAAACTATTCTGGAAGTGTTTTTCAAAGATGTGTTCTAACTAAGGTAAGGATATACTCAAAGTTTTTTTTTCCTATTAAAAATGTGATATCTTGGACAGCATCCTAATTCACAAGAAATGACAAACAGCTGCAGTGCTTATGAGAGTTCCTTAGTCTTTAGTTTCATTACTGATAAATATAAACAATATTTGCGAAAGATCATGTAAATGTTCGCGTTTCCTTGATGTCAAGTGGTTTGATCTTGTGAATTGTGTATGTACCCTCTTGAGAATACCCGGATGTAAACTGTAAATAGTTTTTACAGATGATGACCCGCACCGTGTGGAAGACTGTGTAAACTGAAGCTTCTTGATGTTTGTCTACTAACACGTTGCTTGCCAAACCTTCCCACAAGTCCATGTTGTATGTCGTCTGGTTATCTTCACACATTTCTCATCCTTTTTTTTTTTATTTTTTTTTGTTTTTGTTTTTTTGCAGAGTGTAGTTTTTGTTATTTACAAAAATGGATTCCTCTGACGCACCAACTGTAATTCTGGTTTTTGTACATTGTGAGCTGAATATTTTATTCCAAATGAGACTTTTGTGGTTTCTTTACTTCCTGCGTGAGTGTGTGCATGCGTGCGTGTGTACGTGCATCGTGTGTTTTTATGCGAGCATGTGTGTTCGCAGGTCTGTACATACATTAGTTTGTGATCGTCATACTTTTCTTGTCACTAAGTCTTTAAACATCAGGGTCAACCCTAGGAAATTTAAGACTTAAACTTTGTCAGGTCTATTACAGGATGATGAAGTAGTGCAAACAAACTGAGGAATAGAAAGTTAACCCCTTCTCTCTCTCTTCCTTCCCTCTCTCTCTCTCTTGCATCAGCAAGAGATCGTTTGCAGTTCGTAGTATGATAAAACACTCGCTTCATTGGTTTTGCTAATTACACACTTATCATTTTCACCTTTCTTTCACTTTCTCAAAGCAAGCGGGATATTGTATATACCTTCACGATTAAAGGGAAAGAAAAGTAAAGCACAAAAGAACTAAAAAAAGGACAGTGAAGGAAAGAAAAAAGAAACATCACTAACATTCTCGGACGATATTTTCAGCACGTACGCACCTCAGCGATGCTGACGACGACAACGATGATGAACGGCTTTTTCTTGAGGTCTGTTTGTACTTTTCGAGCTTTTCTGAGCCCACAGCCGCCCCCTTTTTCTGTCTTCCTTTTTAAAGAGAAGCCGCCAGGCGCATGCGCGAACTAAAGGGTGATTCACACGTGCAGATGTTTTCAAGGATCGCTCGTGCAACATCTCAGAGCTTTTCATCTCTGACTTAAGAAAGACAACTCCGAGCTGGCTTACAAGGGTATATAAGATTACCCGTATTGAGAATTATGGGTGTAAGAAATATGGCAGAAAACTTAAGAAAAACATAATCATAATAACAGTTTGCGGCTATTGATGACGAAGAAGTTGAGCATTTTTGAAAATTTTTGGATAATTTTACTTTGATATCAGTTGAAGGCATCATTTCTCTGATCAGGTCAGAGTTTAGAAAGCTTACTGCTGTGCCATGACCTAGTTGATGGCTGGGAGTAAAATACCAATTCTACCTCCCCCATCTCCCGATCACGTGACCATTTTGATGTTGTAATTTGGAGGCAAAAGGGGTCTATATTCCCGCATTCTGACCAGCTACAAGCTCGTGAAATCTCGGTTATGCCAGGCCAACTTTGCGCGGATTAAAATAGCATCCTATCCTTGCAAACACTGCGCCGAAGCCTCTTTGCACAAATCTGGTAAAACCTTGCGCAAGGGACGCAAATCCCGCAAAGTGCGGTTTATTGCAGCGTGTGAGTCGCCTCTAAGGCGTGAGTCACGGCCCCACCGCCGCTCACCTGGCCACAGAATGTCGGTAGACGTTGGGGCAAACAAAGGCACCTTAGTGTCGGGGCATTAACCGCGACATCAAGCTACATCACAGGATTATATGGAGGGATCAGCGAGGGATTAAAACGCTGTGCCGTAATGCGGCTTGACCTTCCGTGTCACCTCTCGCAGGGCTGCCGCCGCCATCTTGTCACGTGAAATTGCGAGACAAACGCGAGTCTGCGGCCGCGTTCGCAGAACTGACTTTGCTGCTGGTGGAGAGAGAGAAAAAAAAAAAAGAAGCACGGCAACAACTCACGGAGAAAAGCTGTTTCTTCTTTTTTTCATCTATTTTTTGTTTTTCGTAGGCATTTTCAAGATGAGTTGTCTGTACATTGCTAACGGGATTCCCAGGGAAGCGTGACTACTCCTGGCGCTTTCTTGCAAATAAACCGGTTCAAGGGGAGAGACTGCAAGGTTAAAGGTCGGGAAGCCTGACTGAGGATTCTGGAATTGGTTGTCCTGGACCTGAACTCTTAACGATGCTCGTGTCCTCGAATGAACGTTCTGTTGCTTGTGAATGTTCTCGAAGTCCGAGTGCACTGGCATATCTGATATTTTTTTTTGTGTTTAAAATAAATCTTGAAGGTCAAATTACATGTAGTCACCAAAAACCTGGATAGCAGGTCCTCTGTTGACTGCGCTGGTCTCCATGGATTGCGAGCTTACCACTGTTGCAAGTCAGTCGACTACTGTATCACTATTATACATTTTAATCCAACGATTCTGACTACCAGAACCTAAGTAGGTCGAAGGTGGCGATCAACTAAGATTGTTACTCCCTGAGACATTAGCTACCATTTCTGTCAGGATGGGGACATAAAAGTATTGTGGAGTGGTGAATTCCCACAGCCGCCGCCCGGGTTTCGAATCACCGGGTTTCGAATCACCCCGCACACGTGACATCAAACTTCTGTTTAAGTTTTAACGGATTAAACTGCGCAGGTGGCCTCGACTCTCACAAACAGTTCTCCCGAACCATCGTAGCAGATCGCCCAAACATTCTCAAGCAGGTCGTCCAGACGTTCGCCGACAGGTCATCCGTGTGCACGCAGGTCGCCAACACGTTCGCCAGCGACAGCTCGGTTCAAGACGTGCTGTGCATTCATTATCGATAAACCCTGGGATCAAGCCGAGCTGACATTACCCAGGCATCATGCAATCCTTGCATTCTTCTTACCCCTTGTCCCCCCACCTCCATCACCTCTCCCCCCGACGAGACCTCCACGAGCGGAAACCTTTCAATCTCTGCGCAGGATATTTCTCTTTGCAAGGCTCGTTGCACCACGAAGATTGTTCTTGGCTCGTTTTGCTTGTTTTGGAGGGTGCCTCGTGTCAGACAGATTGCCGAGCTGGACTTGCATGGCTGGGTTCTGAGCAACGACTGGATGCGTGGTGTTCGTGTTCGAGTGCGAGCAGGCGGTAACACCTGCCGGGCCACTTTCCTTTTTCCCCCATCAAGATGGACTCCACGACTGATATAACATCACTGGACAGACGTCCCACGAGCTGCAACACATTCCATCCATCATACCTCTCATGGTGTCATATCAACCAGTAGTGAACATCAACAGATTGACGCCTGCTTTTGAAATCAAAGAAGTTCAACGTTGACAAGTATCTGAAAAATGCGAAAATACAGTGGCAGGCCCTCGCAAAATATTGAGACAGTATCACGTGACAAGTTCAACTATGATGGATAGCTGGCTTCAAGCTGACCCATCCATTCGTTTCAGATCAGGAAATTATATAGTTTAATTGTTGCTTTAAAGTTAGGCAGATAATGTTGAGTATTGATAAGAGAAATTCCTTTGGTGATGAGATTGCTTCTTATCTCAGTTTTATACATTCATTATTTTAAAGTTTACATTTGATTGTTTCACAATCGCTAACGTTCCTAACATGGATGTATTTTGAGTTTATCGTGATTTCTAGCTCGTTAGGTTGAGGCGAACATTTACAGCGGATAGTGTTGAGGTTTGGGGTAGTGAGGGTCAGATGGATAGGAGTTGGGCTTGAGGCTGATTTCAACGTTCAAGCAGACAACGGTGCACGCATGCGCCGTGAAACTTGTTAGGAAAGTACAGACAGGCTGCGCGCGCATCGTCCCTAGCTCGTGCTCCTCGCTCATTTTAATTGGAGGTCAGCGTATTACAGGTTAATGGGAGATAAGTGAAAACTAGGGGAGTGGTTGTCGCTCAGTTAATCCGATAGTATGTATCTGTTAATCGAAGATCAGCGTTACTTTCCGATTTACACGTGATGTCACCCAGCCACTTGGTACACGTCACAGACAACAGTGTCTGTCAGTTTTATAAGTGTTATTCTAGATGAAAGCTAGTATCAAGCAGACAGCTAAAATATTTAAAAATATTATTAACTTTAGCATGTAACTAAAGCGACTGTACACCGACCCCAGGCTGCTTCTGATGAGTATAAATGTATCTGTCTGGCTACAATCTATGCTTATGATTTGTTTGTTTATTTTTTGGACTGGTCCCCTTGTATTACAAGGCTAGTTATCTATGAACAAACACACCAACAAACACACTGTGTACGGAGTTCAGTTGCTATCTTCCCACTAACCACCGGGACTGCCAGACTATTTTAAGTTTAGAGAAATCGAATGAAAAAAAAAAAAGATACCATGAAGTCAAGAGAAGAAATATGTCTGTCGCCTCTCTGACTGCTTCGCTGAAGCCCGACAGGTGAAAAAGTTCCATTAGAGGTTCGCCGCTCTGCGACGAGTTCTTTGTAGAGGTGAGTTATCGCAGACATGACAATTGCAAAAAGACAGCTTTATCACTGAAACAAACCACACAGCTCCTTCGTTTCTCTCCCCTGACCGGAAGCCAGAGGGATCAAGATAATCAGTTTTAACATTGCCTTTGCGAATTTTAAAAGGAAAGTCAAAAAAATCTCATTTCCCATGGAAGGTAAGTTGTGTTTTGTTGGACGCGCTTAACTTCCTCAGATCAATCATTTAAACGAAATTCCCATTTCCCTCGCTTGCACCTTATCAGATGAAGAGATTTCACCTGGCACCTGGATGTTTAAATTGGACCCTGCGTGCCACATGAAATGCTGGGCTTGGATGCCAGACTTGGCGGAAAACACCGGGTAGGCACATTGCTGTGTCCATCCACCCTTTGCACTGAACACTGCTCAGCGAGGGTAAGTCGACACCATCACTACTGTCACTGGTGTTGTCAGGGTGTGCACACTTTTAATGTGTCTAATTGTCAGATTTATCTATAGTAAATAAAAAAATATGTGGCGAGAAAATGTTAATAAAGTAGTTGCATTGAAAGCAGCAGAGAAAACCTTAGAGCAAATAAATAAATAAATAAAAATAAAAAATAAATATAAAATAAAAAATTAATAAAATAAATAAACGACACAAAAAACATTTTCCAAACCAGCTTGACTTATTTTTAATGAGGTTTCTGCGTCGAACCCTACAGTGAGCCTGAATAGGGGTCTATTGAATCCCCGCTTTGCCCCAGAAAATTATACTTTTTTCCATTTCAACTCTTCTTCCTTTTCTTTCCTGAAGTTTCCACGTCAGGCGTCAATCTAATCCTTTGGCTTTGAAGTTCTGTTTCTTACAACATGAATTCGTGTCATGTTCTTTGTTATGGCTTGTTAAGAATATAAAAGCAAGATATTAAAAGTATACCTAGCTTCAGTAAACATCTCTCGCGTCCCAGAGAGTACACTTGCATCAGGTTTCTCGTCACAGATAATAACACCAAATAAATAAATAAATATAAATAAATAAAAACTATTAAAAAAATGAATCAATTAAAAATAAATAAAAGGGACTGCGTCAATGAAACATAAAAACAAACAAACAAACAAGGCCTCGAACAAACGAAAAAAAAAATAAAAGGCAAGAATGACACAAGAGGTCAGGTGTCACGATGATTTTGCAACGCTTCATCTGGTAAAAATGGATCGAGTAGTTTGCAGAAATACTCTGATGAAATTAGGGAGGACAACAAAAGGTGGGAATTAAACGGGTAGGGTGTAAAGGAGACACCCGCTCCTTGCAGTGACGTCACAAACAGGATGGCGCCAAGGAAACGCCATGTTTTTATCGTCAAACGGATCTCAACTTTTACCTTTGTAATACGAGTCTTGCGTGTCCCGAGGGCACGATTCTATTTTCATCTGTCCATTGGTCAACAGACCTTCCTTTTTTTCTATAAAATTGTTTTGAATTTCCTTGTAAATTTAGCCACGGGCTTGATGCTGTGCTGTGGTTTTGTAACCTACCTTAAAGACTTCTCCATCCTCTCTAGTGTTATTTTAGAAGCTTTGTGTCGTTTATATCTTTCCGGTATTTGGCCTTTCTTCATACAGACTTCTTCTCCTTTCTACCTGCACTTGCACTCTGCTGCCACCTACAGAAAGCGCTAATGCCACCCGTATGATGCCACCCGCATGGTGTTGCAGGGCACACATCAACAGTGAACTTGGTCAGAAATAGAAACGGTCGAACAATGGCACCTTGCAGACGCCCTGCTGTCGGGGACCGAACATATTTTCGTCTTCTGTCAGACTACAGCGTGCATGCACCTTCATGATCTTCGGTCCTGTCGTCTTTGTTTTTGCTTCTGTCAAAGTTCACCTGCATCTCACCTGTGCCTCCTGTGGCCTTCATCTGATCCATCTTTTCTCCAGCGCCATCAAACCGCATGACAAGTGAAGAGAAAGCAACAAATCAACAGATACCAGGACGTATACAGGAAACATCAATTCTTCTTGTCCTGTTTTCTTGTAAAAAGCTGTAGCGAACCAGGCAGGCGGTTCCTTATTTATCCACGCATATAGACTTTTCTGTGTCTTCTCATATTTTCAGCCCGCATAGGACACGCGGCATGGCCCCAATAATTCATTACAAAAGTATTGACAGAAAACTTGAAAAAAAAACCTAACAAATCTCCTTAGTAACAGGTGTTGCTACACTCGCACGATTCTGTTAAGGTTCTATATATCTTAGCCTCATTATAAGTCTTCTTCAGATGGGCGTTCGAGCAGTATTAAACTACAGATGATTATGCTTCCTTCATCCTCTCTTTTCGTGCCGGCACCTTAACATTGCGTTAGAAAGTTTAACATTATAAGCTGGCGAGTTCTCGCCCCCTGTTTAACTAAAATTAGTCATTAATGCTAATTAAAATGTTATAAAGACATACGTTTTTTTCCTCTCCTCCATCCACGGTAAACTATCATGGGTGTTTAGTCTTTAGATGACTTTAGTAACAAAGATAGCGTCCTCAAAACCTGTACGCCGCAGACGCAGTGAAGGTAAGTGGCTCACCGTGACTACGACGGAACGTGTAAAATAGGGAGCTCATCCCGCTCCCTTTCCCCGCCTGCTCTGCCCCTGATAAATCGGATACCCATTTTTGCTACGCAGGTACAGGTGGGAAGGGAATATGTTTTCTGCAACAGCACCGAGCAGAACCTGAACCGACTACCTTCGGTTCCACAGTGAAGCGGAATCACCACTACGTTTAAAAAAAAAAACCGAACTAAGAATATAATTCTGAATTTTCAAGTGAAGTGAGCAAATCAATTGCCTTGTGCAAGACATTATTTCGAAAGGGCTTGCCTTGCATGAACTAGACTAGACTACTAGAATATGTTAGGTTTTTTCTACCTGCAATATACAACACCAAAATGGCGTCGTGGTCAAAGAAAAGTTTTTTTTAAAACTCATATCGATGCGGGAAAACTTCTGCAATTTTTCTTTCGTCATGAGGACCATATTGATTACATGAGCAGAGATGAGGATAAAGGTAGCAATTATTGAAACTGCTCGTGGAAGGGAAGTGGTGCTACAGGTCTCATGACAGTCGATCACTTTCAAAAGTTCACCAACGCAGAGAGCGCCTTCTTTTTCCGGAGTTTCCGGATTTTCTTGAGAAAAGCCTCAAATGCTCGCCTAAACGACTTCTTCATGCTGTCCATTGCCTCACCCAAACATTCTCTTCTGCTAAAATGACTGCAGAAATTGAGGCTGCTGCCACGCGCATCTTCTCCCCAAAGTTGTCTCCCATATTGCTCTACACCCATAATCCTCTGCACGGATGTTCTCGTGACGTCACTGTCACCATGCAGGCCCGTCTCCGAGTGGTCATTGCTGTTTAACATGAGAAATGTTGTGCAATCATACATTACAATAACGATGTTGGACTGCCAGTGCTTGAAGACATGGCAGCGCGTGAGTCGATCCTTAGACAGAGTGCGTTCGCGTGATGACGCGAAGAAAGGACGAGCAGATAAGGCTACACGAGGTTCTGTGGGGGGAGCCACGAGGGGCGGGTGTCACGTGCCGGTGTTAGCAGACAAAGCTCGTGGCAAACACAGTCTCCACGCTGTGTTTAGATTAAAGACCCATAGCGGCTGTTTAAGAGATAATTGGTAGAGAAACATCATCAGGTGATGGCAAGAGCAGCTAGACACGAAAATGCTAGAGTTCTCTGTGAACTCCCATCCCACCCACCCCAAACTCTGTTTTTCAAGACCTAAAACAAACAAACAAACAAACAAACAAACAAACAAACAAACAAACAAACAAACAAACAAACAAACAAACAAACAAACAAACAAACAAACTCACTCTCTCCATTCATTCCCCTTTTCTTTATTTCTTTTCTTTTTCTTCTCACTCGGCTAAGCTTCGTTTTTGTGGCTGTAAAATGTTCCTGTGAATACTCATCCGTCTGTGTACCATTGCGGTGAAATAATATTTGTTTTTTTAGTATTGAACGATTGCCGTGCCTCGCGATCATAAAGACTTGTGAAGAGGATCCTGCGGGAAACAGTACAGTGAGTGAGAGAGAGAAAGAGACTGGAGGGTAAGACTGTAGTCT
>NC_037593.1:31563789-31576289 GCF_003073045.1 Pomacea canaliculata
AATATTTCGCGTGTGTTTGTGTGTATGTGTGTGTGTTTGTGTGTGTGTTTGTGTGTGTATTTGTGTGTTTGTGTGTGTGTAGATTGCTGGGCAGGAGCTGAGGACACTGCGGGAGGCTCTGTTCACCACCAGGCTGCAGCTGAAGGCGGCGGAGAAAGAAGCCAAGGAGATGCGAGACAAGGCCGAGGAGGCGAGGTAACGAGTGCTAGAAGCAGACGACACCTCGATAACACTCCTTCGTTAATTGACGATGATGTTGATAAGCACAAACCTTAGCGTGATTTCATTATTCATTTTCCATGATCTTATTTTTATTTTTCCCGTAGCTGGGTGGAGCTAACAAGGGTTAAAGGTGAACGTTGCTGTGCAGGTCGCAGCTGATGCTGCTGGAGTTCAAGAGAAGCACTGCTGCCAAGGAGCTCGACCGTCTGATCGACGAGATCTCCCGCAAGAAGGGCATGAGCCAGCTGTACGACTCCGAGGTGCAGGCCAAGCTCAGCGAGATCAGGGGCTTCCAGGCTCTGGGCATCTCCATGGAAACAGTCTGGACCACTTTATTATTTCCTCTTTATTTCTGGATGGATTGTTGTTGATATATTTTCCAATATCTTAAACTTTTCTTACTTCAAATAGAGTTCAAAAAGGTTTTCATTTTTATTTTTGACCTCACAAAATAATTCCTATTCTCCATTTTTATTGTCGCGTTTGGTTGTATTACAAAAAAAAAAAAAAAAAATCTTTGGTGTTAGTGTACTTCAATTTAAAGTAAATATTTTGTATTTCCTTGTCTGTATCAATTTATTCCTTGTCCACATCTGTCCGTCTGTCTGTGTGTCTGTGTGTGTGTGTGTGACTGGCTGGCTGTCTGTGAGGGCTACAACCAATCAGTTTATTCACCATGTCATCCTACCCCTACAGGTGCGGCTGCTGCAAGAGGAGAACGACACCCTGAAGCTGCGGCAGCGCGGACTCCGCACAGCGGAACTGGAGCGAGACGAGTTGTCGCGGCAGCTGGAGGCGGCCAAGGAGGACCTCCTGCGCGAACAGAAGCAAGCTCGCCTGCAGCGTGAAGAACTTAGCGAGGTACCCGCCCCACACAGCCACCCTCTTAATTAGAAGAAACAGATGATAATAAAAATTATAAGATTTTACAGTTTCTCCTGTTAGGGTTAGAGTTGATGTATTGACTGCCTTGGTGTAGTCATGGTGATGATAGTAGTGATGTCATCATCATTGCCCATATTATCATTCTTGTTCATTTTTCTGCCATCACTGCTACCACAGTCACTATTGTCCACAATGATAATTTTCGGTGGAAATGATGAGCATGTCATGAGAAGGGCAACACTGGGACACTGACGGACATGTTTGACTCAGGAAATTGAGACGTTGACAGCGAGGCTGGAGGAGACTCAGAACAACCTGTCCATAGCCCAGAGGACCACAGACAAGCTGGAGGACGCCTTCCGTCAGATGGAGCGAGAAAAGAACGAACTGATTCAGGTAAGTGACTCGTTAGAACTGTATTTACAATCGGTAAATGTCGCAATCGGTACCGCAGGTAAGCTCGTCAGTTGTCGGAGTCACGAGGAGCTAGCAGACTCCCAGATGTGTGTTGACCACCTGTCGATAGTGAATTGATTACTGGTATCGTGTATCGATGACTGGTATCGTGTATCGATGACTGGTATTGTGTATCGACTGCAGGAGACGACGAAGGAATACGCCGCCCTGAAGGTGAGGGCGAACCAGGAGAGTAAGGAGAGCAGGCAGCTCATGACCCGGGAGGTGGAGGTCATCAACGAGGAGCTGCAGGAGCTGCGAGTCCGCGTCAACGACCTGCTGGCTGACAACAAGATGAAGGAAGAGCAGAACAGCCAGCTGAGGTAGGCGGGTGTGCGCGTTTGAACGTGTGAGAGAAAGAAAAATGTTTGGGATTTTTTTTTCGCAGAATAAAATCACACAAATAAGTTTTTGGTCGTATAAAGGGATACAACCTTCCCCTCACGATCTCTGTTGGTAAAATCTTTGTAACGCGCTCATGTATATATATAGGTGTGTGTGTATATATATATATTTTCAACCTGTTTGTCTGACATGACAGAGAGAACCTAAACGCACTGCAAAGTCAGTTGTCCCAAGAGCAGGCCTCCCGCGCTGCCGTCACGGAGGATCACCGCAAGACTCTGCAGATGTTGCGCAAAGAAACGGTTAGTAGTGCACAGGGCCTTAGACTACAGTTTGCTTCAATTTTGTTTTAATCTAGGGTTGTATTTATGTTTGTAAATGTTGTAAGCATATATCCCATTGCATAGAGCCCGTAGGGTGTGAATTTGAGTGGTCCAAAGTGTCTAGAGCACGGAGTATGGAAGTCGGAGCTTCACCACTTGCCTTCCACCGTACCTCTACCTCCTCTCAAAAATACATTCTTGAAAGTGCTAGGTAGGGACATTTTTCCAGCGTCAGGATCCAGCCGGGCTCGAACCGGCTGCCTACTGCTCCCCAGTCCAGCGCATTCACCGCTAGCCATTGTGTCCCAGTATTCAGCATCAAAGATAATGAAATTCCACGCGATCCATGACTAGACATAACCGCTAGACGCCACCTACCCTCGGACACTCGTTGCAGGACACGGCCATGCTGCAGCTGCGAGAGTCGCTGTTCTTGGACAAGCAGAGGGCGCTGGAGGAGCTGCGCGCGGAGGTGGAGAGCGAGCGGCGGGACAGCACGTCCAGGGCGGATGAACGCATGGCGCAGCTGCTGGGCGAGAACGCAGCGCTGTTGTCGGTGAGTGTCACAGGTCACAGGTCACAGGTCAGCTAACGGGGGCTAGTTGCACGGCATGTTTCTTACCGTTAAAACTGTTTTAAAGAGAAATTCAAACACATTCCCTTCTAATATTGCGTCTGTGCCATTTAGACGCGCTGCACATGCAGTGTTGATCAGCTGGCCCCAGGTCCCTAGTTTGAAAAAGAAAAGAACGACGGTAAAAAGTGAAGAAATGAATAGACTAATATGTGTGTAAATAAATTAATGAAATGCAGGAAAGAATGAACTAATGACTGAATGAAAGCAATAAAAATAAAAGGAGCCGAACGTTTGAAACACCTAGTGACTAACAGAAAAAAAGAAAGAAGGAAAGAATGTCAGAATGAATAAATCTACATCTTCCGTCTCATAAAAAATAAAACCGAACGAAGACATTTTGAATTTTTTTAAAGGAATAGTTCAGTTCTAATTGCATTTACGTCAACAGGTAGACTAACATGGAGTGTGTGGTGAAGAAGCTGTAGTTTCCTTACCGAACTTGGTCTGATTCGATTTTATATCTCTCTGGCTATTATTTCTGAACACTCGGCACTCACGTTCGACAGGAGAAAAACCAAGAGATCGCGAGACTTCAGGAGAAGGTGCGAGATGTCCAGCGGAGTGTGGACAGACGTGTTCAGGAGGTCACAGATCAGAAGGTAGAGTGTGTTTCTCTTGTCGGGTAAAGCTGGGATTAAGGACAGACATTAGTAGTAAAAATAGTTTTCTTTCTTTCTTTCTTTCTTTCTTTCTCTTGTTAGTTGTTTTTTTATTTTGTTTTTGTGTTGTTATTTTTTTGGTTGTTGTTGTTGCTTGTTTCTGTTATTCTTTGTTTCCTTTTTTTTCTTTCTTAATGCGTTTCATTTTTTTTCTTTTTTGTTTCTTTTAGTTTATTCGTTCTCTTTTTATTTACATCCTCCTTATTTTTTTTTTTTCATTTTAATGCCTAATCTCCGCCTTTTTCAGTAAGAATATAAATAAAAGGTTGCTACAAAGATACATATAATTCGATCGGCCATAGTAGACACCTTGTTGTCCTCTGTAAAACTCGTGGAAGGATGCCTGTAAATGTCGGTCCACCCTCCTGTAGATGCGGGAGGCGGTGGTGAGGGAGAGTGCGCGCTTGGAGTCGGAGAGCCAGTGGAAGCTGCGAGCTGAACGAGAAGCCATGACTCGCGATGCCAAGCAGATGGTCGACGAGATGAAGATGGCGCTGGACCAAGAGAAAGAACTCACTCACCATCTGAAGCGAGAAGTGTCGCAGATGAAAGAGGTGGGGATGTTCACTCTTTCTTTTCATGCACATGCTCATCTTTGGTGTGCGTGTTACTCATATAGCAAATATGATTCCATGTAATCTCCATCCACCCTCCAAGTTTCTTTCTTTTTCATGCAACCTGCAAAAATTACATGCTCCATTACTCAGGTGTCAAGTCTGGTCGTCGGTGGAGACTGTTGTTGTTATGTACAAGGCGTTTGTCATGTTTGCACGTGAGATTGATTGCCTCCCTTTGTAAGTCAGATTTAAGAAAGGAACTTTATTTATCCCAGAGGGCAATTAGAAGCAGTCTATATGGAAGCTCAACAAAACAGCAATACCACAACATATTCATACCCGCAGCCCAGATTCTGATACATCCACTGTGATTTACATATGATCTACATTTATTTGTACACAGTAAAGTTCAAAGGTCGAAACAACGGACGATCTGTTGGTCCTGCATGCAGGTACATAGAATCGGCGGTCCGATGATGTTGAAAAACTTTTCTTGACAGGACATGCCTGTCATCACAAAGAATTTCCCACTTTCAGAAGTGAAAGACAAGAATGATTTATTTAAAACTAATTATCAAGATCAGATTAATGAAACGTGAGCCACGTCTACACCTAGCCGCCTCACTCACTAAGGAAAGTAATCAATCAGTTAAAAAATGTCTTTCATACTCCTGACATTTGAACCACGCGAGTATAGGTTACAACATATCATGATTGACCTTAGAGTATCAGCCATTCATAACACTCAGTCACGTGCTGAAAGGTCTGCGTTGTGTTTAAAAAAAGGAAAAAGAAAAAAAAGACAAGTCTTCTCTGAAATGTGAACCCCGTCTTGGACAAAATGTCGACACTGAGTCAGTAAAAATTATTTCCGCGCTGCGAAGGGCAGGCACGACTGATAGAATGGCAGTCGATGAAAGGAGGCTTTATCGCTCTCTCCTCTGTGACCCGCCAAAGGTCAGATAGACTGGCGGAGGGTTTAAGTGTGCAGGCAGTTCATTGTTCATTCAAACACTCACTGAATGTCGTGGACACTGACTGTGATGGTCTTCGCTGATTGACAAGTTAGTTCCGCTCAAGAACATAAAGACTAACATTGCTTTGAACCCGAAGTGAGTTAAATGCTCCAGGCTTTTGTCGACTGGTTTTACGACCATTTCTTCGTTTTTGCAGCCATTTCCGAACACGGGTGTAGCTGAATCGGGTGCTTTATTAAAGGGGCAAAAGGAAAGGAAAAAGAAAAAAAAAGCAGAAGCACGGGAAGGCAGGAAGAATTATATCTTTATGTGCTGTTTACTCTAGACATGAACTCGAGAAAGAAAAGCAGTTCAGCGTGGTTATCATACGGGTGCCTTGCCTTCAGCCAGTTTGGCAACACTCGCCTCTAGCTTTTTAACTGAAGGATTAAATACCCGAGTCCCGAGTGAGACCTGCCATTACCTGCTACCCGGTGTCGAAGATACCCAGAAGGGTTGCAGTGACTAGTCGTGGAGTGTGGTTGGAAGAGAACTGGCAAGAAACTTGACTGCGGGTATCCTGGTTGTCAAGAGCAAAATCTCGTGTTGTCAGGGTGGCAAACTGTAGAGTCGGGTACCCGTTTTCTTTGACACGATCTTGTGGGTTGCTGGGAGCAGCAGGTAGACAAGCTCTGCTTTGGTGTGAGAGAAGAGAACTGTGGTTGGACATGAACACCTGGTGGTGTGAGTAGTCACAGGAAGCAAGTCATTGCGGTTTGAGAATCTGATTGTTAGTGCTTCTGGAAACCAGGGATTTTATTATGTGTTTGGACACACCAGGAGACATCCCAAATTGATCCCATACTGTACCTCGAGAAGATGGTCAAAGGTCAAAATATCCTGGAAAAAAAGGCCAGGTGGTAGTGAAGACTAATTTATAAGGTGGACAATGCCAGGTGTGTAGTCAGCTCTCCATGAACTCTGATAAGAGCGAGCAGGAGAAAGCATGTGGTGACGAGGCTCAACACAGAGCACAAAGAGAAAAGTGAGAGTGTAGGTTGGTGGAACACAAGTCAGTCGACATTAGGACTTGAAGTCAGGAGGGAGTAGTGAGTGGTTCATCATGACCGAGGTAAACTACGACTCGCTGACCAACGTCAGACTCCGGTTCATGAACGCTTGTTATGAGGTGAGAGTTGGCAACCTTTGACACACATTAGTGGACAAGTGAACATCATTCATTTCTTCCCTACAATACAAAAATGTTGTCCGATGACAAGATGCTCGGGGTTGTTTTGCGATTGATATCTTGTCTCTGCTTGCTAGAAATTAGCTTGAATATAAATTTGTTGTCTTGTCAACTATGTGGAACTTTATATTGATAACAGACGAATGATTTGTGTTCGTTTGTGCATCTGTCTCTCATTCTGTGTGTTTGTGTACCTGTCTCATTCTGTGTCTTCATGTATGTCCAGGAACTGGAGGAACAGAGGCGTCAGAGCCGGGAGGCACAGAAAGAGAAGCTGATGGCTGTAGCTCGAGCTAAAGAACAGACAAGGGAACAAGGGAGTCTCGAGCTGGAAAAGGTGAAGGAAAAAGTCCGACAGGTAAACCGATTATTAATCTTTCCACTCCCTTACAGACAACTATTTTTAAGACTCATTGTAAACATCAGACGATATACACCCCTGAAATATTTGGTGAAACACGTCTTTGAAGTAGAACACCCTAGATTTTAAATATTTTACTCCTTGCTTATAATTAATGTTATATGATAATCAATAATTTAATTATGTGCCTCTCATAAACTAGTCAGAAAGAATTTAATTGTCTGCTTTATCTATTATATTTATAATGAAAAACACAATCATGATAACACATGTTCATCAACTACTGATGGCCTCAGGACATGCAGCGCGAGGTGGACCGGGTGCAAAGCCAGCTCCGCCAAGCGGAGGACGAGATTCGAACACTGAAGTCGGAGAAACAGCAGATCGTCAGTCGAGAGAAAGACAGCCAGGCCTCGCTTGACCGCGTAGAGAAAACTGTTATCAACGAGCTCAACGAGGAATGCCGACGAGGAGCCACTGCTCTGGGTGTGTCACCTAGACAGGTGCAACTCAGGTGAGTCCTTGTGTGTTTGTATAGACTGGTGTGTATACCTATGTCGATGTCCTTGCGTTTGTGTGTGTGTGAACAAGTATGTGTAGGTGAGAATATTCCCTTGCACGTAGCCGCCTAGAGTGTGTTTTAAGCATTTGTTACACAATCCAGACATTTATGAAGATTTCTGTATGTGGAAAAGAGATTCGAGTGACCTGTACCTGTAAATGACACTTGACGGTGACGTGGACGTTGTACGTGACGTTGTTACGACCGTTGACCGAGTGTCGAGATATTTAAATGAGGAGGTCACTGGTTTCAGCGCCGTCACCGAGTCCACCTCCACCCGTGCGCAGATCACAGCAGCCCTGGTGAGTAGCTGAGTGAGTAGGGGAATGAGCGGATTGGGGAGTAAATGAATGAGTAATTAGGGGAATGAGCGGTTTGGCGAGTTAGAATACTGGAGAAATTAGTGAAAATGTGGTGTTGTGTAAATAATTGGGTGCAGATGCTAGGATCGTTGCTTTCTCTAGACAATGATGTAAGTACTGCGATGATTACAGGCCAACCTGCGAGCTGTCAATGAAGAGCTCCGGAACCACATTCAAGAGTTGTCTACCGAGCTGGAGAGGTGTCGCTCTGTCATCAGTGAATTGGAGAAAGAGAAAGTATGAATCCATACCTATAGACAAACGTTTTGTATATCATGTCCCTTTTCTATCTGACTGAAAATAGTCTTCTCCGTGTGCATCCACTTCTTTCTTTGTTTCCCTCTTCCTTCTCATCATTTTACTGTTACTAACTCTTGTGTTTTCTATAAGCATACCACCACCCAAATCTCATCAATCATCATGACAAGTAACACACTCATGCACACAACTCATTTCTTCTTAAAAATTTAAGGAGTTTATAAAAACTCTTTGTATTCCCAGTTCGTTCCATTGTCATTCATTTTCTTTCTTTCTGTGTTTTTATTGACCACGTATATACTTTGGTGTAGAGACTGTGTCTAATATATCCATCAAAGCACCCAGGAATAGCCGAGTATGGAGCAGTAGGATGTATTGACGAATCATCTTTCCTTTGTTTTAGGTCGAGGTGGCAGAGGGCGTGCGCCTTGAGATGGACAAGAAGAGGGTGCTGGAGCTGGACAGACTGAAGGAAAAGCTCTCAAAGGTAAGTTTTTTTCTCAGACAGACAGACAAGAAGATAGAGCGAATGGCAGATATTCATCTCAGGCAAAAGAGAAAAATCAACGAGTCAAAAACTTTCTCTCTTGACCTTTCTCTGTCTGTACTCCTGTATCCATGTGAGTTAGTGTGAGTTAGTCAGTAGGACCTTAACCCCTTTTGAAGAAGTGTCGTATATAGGATAAAAAAAGCATAAATACAGAATTTTAAATGTTGTTCGATAAAACTCTTTCCGTCGATGCCACTGCACCTTCTCTGGCCTGAAATAGAAAGAGAGAGCGTGCAGCAAACTGACAAACAGACAAACCCTTGAGCAGGCAGACAGACAGACACGCACATTGTACAAGCATACTCACGTGATAGATCCGTCATTACTGTTGTCATTCTGTCATTGACTCCAGGAACATGCAGAGGAACTGGCAAAGGTGGCTCAGGCCAGCGCCCGCCAGTCCCTGGCCAACTCCATGGTAACGGCTTTGAGACGCAAGGACCAGGAGATCGAGGAGCTGAAGAACTCGCTACAGACCTGGCGAGACCAGACTGCCGAGAAAGTGGCTCACCTGTACAAGACGGAGCTTGCCCGAGAACTGGAAAAGTATTTACTAGCTTTTGTCTTTTGTGGTTCTGTGTGTGTGTGGCACGAAATCAAATGCTCAAACAGCTTTCAGATTACAAGCAAATCGTTTGATTGTCAAGGCTACAGCCATGAGGACAGCTTGGAGGAGGGTAATAGTAAGCATTAATTGAGATTTGCAGTGGCCACAAGAACGATAACCCACTGCGGAAAAGTGCGACATGGGTTACCTCCCTTTTTAAATTGTACTTGGAGCTCACAAGCTGTGAACGTGTGTTCAGGTCTCAAGCTGTCGTGAGTCAAAACAACTTTGAGCAGAAACAGGTCAACGAGATGCAGCAACGAGAAATAGACCGACTGGAGAGAGAGGTGCAGCGGCTGGCCATGGTGTGTACATAAACAACTGAAGTCTGTGTACATAAACAACTGAAGTCTGTGTACATAAACAACTTATCTCTTCAGTATCTGCTTCTTTATCAGTCTCTCTCTCTTTTTTTCTCCCTTTACTGAAGGAGCTGGGTGACAGTACGATGGTGTTATTCTACTTGTTACTGAAGATACCTTGCAATATGTACAAAAATTAAATGTATTCCCAGCAGAATATGAGAGTAAAATTCCGACAAGATATACAACAGTAGGTTGTCAAGCTAATGGCATCAATGACTTGAAGCTTTGTCCTCCGCTGGGAGGATGTTGTCGTACAACAGATGCAGTGCAGCAAGCCCCCCGTGGCCCCCCGCGCCGTGTCGCCCAGCCCCCTGTCGCAGCAGCAGCAGCAGCAGCAGCAGTACCTGCAGGCCCGCATCAAGCAGCTGACGGCGGACAACGACGCGCTGCGCCGCAAGCAACTCTTGTCCAGAAACAACCTCTCTGTTCCGGACTTGTCGGCCCTGTCACCCACCCAGGTACTTGCAACAATTTCCTCTCGTCTGTCTTAACTAAAGGTAGTCACCTGCACAGGTGTGGTGATGCGTGGAGGGTGTTGTGTTACTGTTATTGTATCTAAAACTTCTTCTGGGGTGGGGAGTGTTTGGGCTTCTAGTTGCTGGTTTCGATTTTAGAATAATAATATTAACTTTTTTGTCTGTTTCCGCGTCTCATCCACGTGTGCGCATGTGTGTGTGTGTTAATGTGTGTATGAGTGTATGTTTCTGGTATTTTATAACTTCATGGCACAATTCTTGCATTTTCAGTAATATCAAAACTTTGTTGCACAGTCTTGATCTTTTACAACAAATTAAGTTTATTTCATTTGTATGTGATGTAGGTAAATGTAATAAAGTAGTTAATAAATATGATTTTGAGAAAGTTTAAATAGTTTTGTGCAATCTGCTTCTGTCTGGATGTGTGCTTTATTTATTTATTTATTTTCTACAAATGTAGACATCCCCTCGCCGACCTCTATCACCTACACGTGAGCCGAGAGACAAGTGAGACACCTGGAAGACAGAATTCGTCTGGGCGAGAAGGAGGCCATCATAGCCGAGGAGCGAGCAAAGCTCAGTCAGTCGTTGCTGTCGCACAAAATGGCGGAAATGACGAAGCTACAGAATACTCTCAACTGCCAGAACCAGGTGACCATTGCACTTTGAACTCCTAGACGGACATTCATCATGAAGTTTCCACATTGCTCCTAGTATCAAGCAGTCAGTTGATGGTGGTTGTGGGGAGAGAATCCTTGTGAACAACAGTCGTCTGTCGCTTACCCTAGATAAGATGTGTTAGATGTTTACTCATCATGCGTAGTAATCTCCTGATTATGCTGTGCACACCATTAATATTTTTTTTTCTGGCACAGGAGCTGATGCAGCTGGAAAAGGCCTACACCCAGCTGCATCGCCAGTACAACAACACACCTGTGATGTCAGCCCACCACGTGCTGACCCTCTCCCGGTAGCCGCACCCACTTCAAAGGAGCCGCGGGTCACGTGCTCGGAACCTGCGCCTGACCGACACAAGGACATTTACGCGCATCCACTTGTTTGTTTTTTTTGTTTTTGTTTTTGTTTTTTGCCAAACGTGGCAGACAATCATTGGTAAACCAGGATATCTTGAAGCAGCCCAATATTAGAAACCTTTAGTCACAGTTACTAGGCTATAGACAGAGCTGCTACGGCCATCTTGTGTACAATTTATTTCCTTCCTTCTTTCGTGTATTTTTTTTTCTTCCACATTCTAAGTCCTCTTTCTTTCTTTCCATTTTTTTTAGGTTCGTTCGTTCGTTCTTTCCTTCCTTTTTTGTTTCTTTCCTGTTTTGGTTTTTCCTTTTCTGTCAGTCTGCCTTCTCTTGTCTTGCTTTTGTTTGCTCTTTATTTCCTACCACCCTACATTTTCTGGGTGTATCGTTTGTTTTTACCGATAGATAACAAACGTTTAGTAAACATTGCATCTTTAGCGGAATCGGACTGCTCTCAGGCAAAGGACACTGCCAAAACAAGGAGAGAAGTGGTAGAATTTTGGTAGAAGTATTTCCATTAACATATTTTTATACCTCCAGTGTTTAAAGAGATGAGCTGGTCAGATCATCCGTAGCATGTAGCTGCACTTGGGCATCTGGCATTAACCTCAGTGATGTGAAGAGATGATAGTCAGCCAACTGCACGAGAAAAATGTTTATCGCAGGATAATTGTTTTTATTACTAAAAGTCCATCATTTTTCATCTCTACTCTTTATTTCAACCCAGATCCTGGCTCCTGGGGAAGAGGCCATATTTTCTGGCGATTATACTGATTTTTTGGTACACATTAGATATGGGTAGATACAGAAAGGAAGAGTGTGTGTGTGTGCGAAAAGCAGGCGGAGGATGTGCTGTTAACAGGATGGAAGAAAGTCTGATATGCCTGAGGATGAATGGACAGAAACATTACTGAAAATGTTTGCTTTAAGTGCTAATTAAATGCTTTGCTCTTAGTTCTCAGTATGTGAAAAATGTTTAAACAACCTTTAGCGATGCCTGCAGCTTACCTCAGGCAGAAGGAAATTTGAGTAAGTTAGAAATATCTCCTGCCACATGACCATAGTAGTTTTCTCACTAAGCCACAAAAGTATTGAGAGGTTCAACGTGTTCAAGGCTCCCGCAAAGTGACCTTTGAACCTGGCCTCTGGCATGCCAGGTAGTATTATTTGTGACATAAAAACGAACTGCTTTTGTTCACTTTTGTTTTGCTTGTTTTCCAGACAAAATCTCGGAGTTCTATTTGTTTCAAAGCAGTTAGGTCCTTTATTTTTAATTCAACCTAATCTTTGTATAAACTGTCGATGCTCTTAGTGGGAAGTAGGGTGGCTGTGTGGGTGAGGCTTTTTGGAAATTATCTAATTGCTCTTTTGAATTTCCTGACTTCTCTCAAGCAGCCTGTGTGAAGATATTCTCACAGCTTGAGGGTTTGACTCCAGGGCTTCTTGGTCATACTTGGTCATACTTGGTCATACTTGGTCATACTTGGTCATTCTTCCCACAACTCCACAGCTTTCTCCTCTCTCCTTTCTCTCTGTCTCGTCCTCTGGGCAATGGATGACAGCAGATGGCAATATTAACAGTATATAATTTTACTTTCATAGGAACATGAATATTAAGACATTGCACACTTTACAT